>NC_133487.1:4390033-4415783 GCF_025370935.1 Choristoneura fumiferana | reverse complement strand
AAAAGTACATATTAAACATGAGTGAACAAATCCTGAACATAACGAAATAAAACACACTTTTTTAAATAAATTATACTTACCTCATTTAATTTTAATGACCAAAAATGAATTCACAACCTTTTGTCCACTCAAATCACGGTATTCACAGTATTTTGTATTATAAAAATATAACGTATTAACGTATAGGTTTGATTTTTGTCACAATGTCGCGATGAAATTTCAAAAACGTCAGAGCATCGGAGCCAAAAAAGTTGTGGATGCTAGGTGGCGCTGATGTCGTGCACAGAGCCAATATTATTGGACGAGAACGGCCGGTTACCCCCTTTTCCTAAACAAACGCCATTTGTTATTTTAAAAAGGACATCCTACTACTAAGCGAACCCCCTGGGTAATGAGTTTCCTCCCTTTAGATACGGCTGAGACAATTACTCCGGACAGGTAGGGGATTGCTGGGATGATTTTCCTTGGCGCTTTGAGAATTTACTGCTAGAACCAGAACTGTAAACAAGAAGTGTTTATATCGAAAATACAAACCGAAATATGGATGCACAGAAAAATCAGAAAAATAAAACCAGCGCTGGCACGGAATGCCGAGGACCTGGGTTCGATTTTTGGTCTTATTTTTCTAGTTTTTCTGTGCATCCATATTACGGTTTGTATTTTCGATATGGTTTTTACGGGATGACCGTAAAAGTAACAAAATTTGGAGTTGAAATAAATAATAAAAAAAGACTCCAAAAATAAATCTTAATTTAGAAGTGTTTATTTCATTTTATAAGCTGTTCTACTAATGAATACTAGTAATAAACGCCACTTTAAAACACAGTGCCTGGGCGACCGAGCTTCGCTTGGGCTAAAACTCGATAACAAGCGTTTTCCCAGAGATTAGACCGAGCTAGATCGATTTTACATCCAAATGGTAATAGCTAAAGGTATTAGCTCTCTCTCTCCCCCTCTCTCTCTCTTTCTCTCTCTTTCTCTGTTTCTCTTCTTTAACAACTATTCAACCAATGTTCGTATCCACGCCACTTCTTCTAGTTTAGTGTTTCTCACGTAGATTTCCTCCTGCAGGGCTACTACGAAACTCGAAGTTCGTATCGTACCGTCCCTCTCGCTCTCGTATTAAATAGTATAAGTGTCAGAGGGACCGCACGACACGAACTTCGAGTTTCGAGTTTCGTAGTAGCCCTGCTGAGGCCTTATTGTCTAACACTTGGAATCACAATCGTTTTCACCACTTCTTTCTATCACACGGCATTTAAGATTTTCCTTTGCGCTTATAGAATTTACTGCTAGATCCAGAACTATAAACTGTTCGACTAATGAATACTAGTAATAAACGCCACTTTAAAATACAGTACCCTGGGCGACTCTGGTCTCTCTCTTCTTCTATAACCACTTAAGCCAATGTTGACTGCAGGTGTTTTCGTATGCACTTCTTCTAGTTTAGCGTGTTTCTCACGTAGAATTCCGTCAGAGGCCTTTTTGTCTAATGCTGATTTTCCACCGGCGAGGCGAGAAGAGACGAGGCGAGACGAGATTTGAAATTTGTATGCATTCTCCGCTTCGCGGGCGCCGCCATACAAATTTCAATTCTGGTCTCGCCTCCTCTCGTCTCGAGTCCGCGAGAAAATCACCTTAACACTTGGAATCACAATCGTTTTCACCACTTCTTTCTATCAAACGGCATAAGGCGAGGGTAGAAAGAGATAGTGAATGCGACAGAGGACGTCAGTGTTTTAGACAATAAGACCTCTGGTCACTCAGAAAAGGTCATCGGTTCATCGCATTGGGTGCCTCATATTATATGTCTCGCTCTACATAAGAGTGAGAGATACAATGTGCATTCATTATTTAATATTAAGTATTAAATAACAGAAAAATCCTTACAGATTGACTCGTCAACGTCCAGTAACTAATGGATTTGAAGCTGGAATTTTGATATTGACATGGAATTTGTGTGTTTGCCCACTCAATAGTGTGTCACTCATTTGGCATCAGTTATCCAGTTGTATAACTACGAATTGGTATTTATTATTAACAATTAAAAACACGTCCAATTAATTACAGCTATCATTTTTCCTTAGACGTAGAAAAATACTTTAGGAATATTCCCATTCTTCCTCTTACTAAGTCGTTCCACGAAAATCGTTAGTCAATATTTTTTCCGGTGCCGACACCGAAACCCTGACATCTTAGAAACCTGACCCGAGCACTCCGAATATACCTAACGATTTTCGCCGAAAAGGGAAACAGGAAATAAAGTTACAGAGCACACTTTCGCTTCTTGCGATGCGATAATGGTGGCAATAAAAATAAAATGTTTCGCTCTCCCACCCTATTCTCTGATCCAATTGAATTTCCAGCAAAATAATTGATCACGGAATTGAAATTTGCATGCTTAGTTGTTCTCGCGTATACAGTTAATGTACTAGGTTTTATTATTGGAATTCCATTTACTTACTTACTAGATAGTGCTGCTTTTTTTGCAAAATAATGTAAAGCTTTGATAAATTAGGTTACTACTAAATCAGCGAGTGACACCTTTTTGGCCTCATCTGCATTTTCCTTCAGGTGAGACAGAGGTCGATTCCCGCAAAAAATAAACAAAAAAATAACGAGTTAAAATAATGAAAAAAAAAAAACAAAAGAATTTTGTATCAATTTAATAATAATGTATGTCAAAAGAGCGGGAACAGATTCAAGATACTTTTTCAGTACCTGCTTCTTCTACTTCTTTTATTTATTCCTCTGATTATCTTATGTCTTTTTTTTGGACAAAACCTAGTTTAGACTTGTACAAGTTACAAGTTGAGGTCGTAAAGAGTTTGAGGGGTCAATCAAGCACATCAATGTAATGCTACTTGCATGATTTTTCTTGCAGATCTAACCTGAACTTAAGATAGAGAACAAACGAGCAGGTGGGCATTTTATCTACCGGTTGTACCGTGAGCTTATATCTCCGATTTCAACAAAAAAATCTTAATAATTTTCGTAACAAAACGGACACATCCATACAATATTATGAGGACACATCTGGAGACCCTGTTTTTTCAGCTCGGAATCATGGACTGAGTCTACCTTGTACATTTTGTTAAAATCGGAGAGATAAATTTAAGGTAGAACGGTAGATAAAAATGCACGCTCCTAAAAAAATATCTAAGCTTACACAATAAACACCGCATAATCGTCAAACTAACAGGCGGTTCATATTGTCTTTTATATCTCATAATCTCGCAAACAAACACACAGCTTATGTTTTAGTAATGAACAGTTAGTGTAAAGATGATCGTCGAGCCACTTTCCAGTCGCGTGCGCGAGCGCTGATCGCATCGCAGCCATGGCTCGCTGGTGCAAGCTAAGAAAGCAAGGAATTTTGAAATTAATTATTTTAACATCATGCATCATTATAATCATCATCCCAGATTATACCAACCTATACCTTGTACGAAGATGTTGATGTTATTGATGGAAATTACAAGTGGCGCCACCATATGTCTCACTGCTATTGTACAGGCTTTGTCTCAAAAGGTTTAGGCTGTCAGAGGGCTAACAATTTTATTTATTAGGTATATTAATTTTGTTACCTTTACTAATATTATAAATGCAGGAGTGAGTTTTTGTTTTTTCCGCTTTCATGCATTAACTAACTACGTAAGCGATTGCCATGAAAATTTGCAAACATATTAGAACACCAGAATAAATAATAGGATACATTTTAACGCAAAAAAATAGTTGTACCCCTTAAAAATAACACATAACACTGCGGTACAGATGGATTCACCGTGTATGTATCTGCGTCTATTAAAACCCGGAACCTTATCACTGTTTTTAACAACTTTTTTTCTTTCTTCATGACAGTATTGATCCGGGTATTCGGTGATATAGATACATTTTGCAGTATGCAACGCTAATTCAATCAATTACTCATTGTGAGATTTAATAAGTTGAATGAATGACATTGTCCTTCATATAATTTCAACATAAATAAACATTAAAACCACAAAGGAAAAAGGTTCACCTAAAACTAAACCTAATTTTTCATATTCATTCTTATTCTTAGATTTATCTACAAGAACTGTTTCGGTTATTTATCTCTCCCAACATTTTCGTATTGAATGTAGGTGATATTTATGATACCAATCCAACCATTCAATATCTTCCACATTTATTGTTATTTCATAGCAGTTTTCAAGAATTACACCGCGTCCTTATATAAACCGGTGGCTGTCCCAGCAATGCTCACAATATATTCCAAACAATTTATCGCTATTGGAAATTATTTTCTCGATGAAACCCCGAGAACAAAATACGACGTCTGAGAATCTTAAGGAAACAGATAGAACTACAACAGACTGTGCGATATGGCACAGAAATTTATTGTTATTGCTTTTTATAGAACAAATCAGTAGCAAAACAGATTGCGGCTCCGGGCTAAGTAAAATATTTATTATGGTACTTTGATTTTATTTACAGAGACGTTAAAGTCGTATTCTCGGCGACAGTTCCATCCGCTACTTTGTGTACTTAATACTTCACTTCGCTCGTAAGATGTTTCGAATCATAAATATTCAACAATTATACCGCAAACGGTCTCTTTGGAAGCTTTATAAAGTTCCAAAAATCCTAAGTAAATACGTCCGCCTTTAATCAGCACTGTCGCTGGATTTATTCTGTTTATGTTTTAAACTTATTCATTGCAATGAAAGATATATTATCAACTACCTTTCTTGTTCATCTTTGAACTGAATAAGTGTTTGTTATTTTACAACTTCATTGCTCGTTTATTATTTTACAGTTCAAGAGGAAATGTTATGTTAGAAAACACGAGAAACGACTTAGATTTTGTTCAAAGACGCATAATCTCCAGAGGAACATAAAATTTCACATTGTCTGTAATAACACGTCCCCGTTCGCACTCAATATATCTCTTTTATGTGTCATCTACATCTTCATTTATTTCGCGTTGCATCTTTGTAAAATTACTTTCGTCGTTGCCTTCCAAAAGAGCGGTAATATGGAGATACTGCCAAAGTTTCCGAAGCGCAATTTATTTTCAATATTCCGTAATTCTCACATGTTGAATATTCTCTGGCTTTTATCGGCCGCACGTACAAGGCGGTTATTGCAAGTCTCAAACCGAATCTCCTTTTTAGTGCTGCATTACGGTACATAGATGCATCAGCCGTTTAGCTGCGGGCGCTTTGGCAACAGACCACTTGAAATTTATTGGGCCTACCTTCTCCTTTTATTCATTTGATTTATACCTAACAATGGGTGTAAGAAACGTGCCCGTGACTTGCAGATGAGATTGTCTGCAATATTTTACAGCGGAATAAAATTCCAAAGCATTATTGCCCCTCACATTTGTAGGTACCTACGATTTGTTAGGAACGGAATAGTGTCTCATATAACGCGATGATTCGAGAAATGGATGACCAAGTAACCATTTTTCTTTGCGTATCCAATACATCTTACGCTTCATTTGCTAGAAAAATGGATGGAGCATAATGTCGACTCGGCCTTTTTTCGGGTTTGTCATTCGTCTTCATCTTTCTTATGGCTTTTACGATGTCGAGATGATCGCTTTTGTTCCGAGTCGTTTGATAGATATGCTTAATCGGGTAACGGGGTTCATTATCTTAGTGAATCTTGTGCAATATGACTATGATACGTTCTTCGCTGAGTCAGCTAATTACCAGAGTAACTCCAATCTCTTCATCTCCAATCTTTTATTAGGTATGTAGTTTTTTAAATACCATGAACGGGACTTATCACGACACACGAGTAATAGGAGCAAATGTATTGAATTTTTTATAATTCTATGAGCCTACTAAGACTACCGTAGCCAGAGGGTATTAAATACATAATCTAATAGGGCACTATTAACACGCACATCCAAGAGTTCCAAGACATAATCATCTAAGTAGGATATCCTGTACGCGCTAATCGCGCTATAGATGTTAGTTATTGCCTTGTACCCTGTTTTTATTTACACCGGGACACTGGCTGAATATGCATCACTTAGCTAGTAAGAACATATATCATTATTGCTGATTAAGTTGCGTTTCTCTTTCGCCACTTCAAGAAATGGTGGTAGGACCTTGTGCAAGGTCCGCCCGGATTGCTATCACCATCTTGCTCGCTAATCCTGCCGTGAAGTAGCAGTGCTTCACTGTTGTGTTTTGGCGTGGAGAGTAAGACAGCCGGTGAAATTACTGGCACTTAAGGTATTTGGGTTTAGCTGAAAACCAGCGTTGCAGCTCTGGTTACAGGGCTACGGCACATGCTGAGCTGAGTCCTTTGGCATCATACTAGAGCACAATGTCTCTAATTTTTCTCTCTTCTTCTGTTTTGTTGTCAATAAATGTTGTGAGTTTGAGTTTTGTGTTTGTATCCCATCTTAGGCCTCTATAATACCCCTGGTGTTGCAGATGTTTATGGGCGGTGGTGATCTCTTACCATCAGGAGACCCATTTGCTCGTTTGCCATCCAGTCGAATAAAAAAAATACACGGATAAGATACCAGTGCCCAGTGGCGTAGCTAGGTAACCTAGGGCCCTGGGGCAAATAAAAAAATGGGGCCCACTGCTATCAAAAGTGGTAAGGTTTTTTGAAGTAAAATCATTATATGTATATACAAATACCTACTTTAAAAATGCTAAGCAACTTTATCATCAGCTATAAAGCAGACTTTCGAGGGCCCCCTGAGTTTGAGGGCTCCGGGGCACTGCCCCGCCTAGCCCCTTGGTAGCTACGCCACTGCCAGTACCAGCAGTCGTCGCTGTAATTAACGGTCGGTATGAAGTAAATCCTGACACAATTGCATTTTATGAAGTTTCTAAATATTGTCAATAATAGTGTTTCAAGAAAAAATTTTCGGGAAAGGGAGGCAAAACATGTGGATTTACCGCCTCTGATTTATAGTTTAAGGGGCTGTTTCACCATCCATTGATTAGTGTTAACTGGCGGTTAGGTGTGATGCCGTCTCTATTTGTTTTATTCGAATAGACGGAGACGGCATCATATTTAACCGTCGGTTAACGCTAATCAATGGATGGTGAAACAGCCCCTAAACCAGACGTTTTCAACCGGTATGCCGCGTTTACTTTCAGGTGTGTCGCGATTGCCGCGAAGTGTATGCTACATTGAAATCTGGATAGCTATCATCATCATCATCATCACCATCCCAGCCTATATACGTCCCACTGCTGGGCTCAGGCCTCCTCTCAGAACAAGAGGGCTGGGGGGGTGGTTGGGGGGGTGGATAGCTATAATAATCAGAAAATAGTACGAAAGCAACTGACGCGAGGCGTGTGCGATTCGCATTGCCAGGTTGTTATGTTAACGGAGTGGAAGGAATTTTGGGGCGGGTGGAACCTTCAACGCGCCAGTCCGACTCGCACTTGGCTATTTTTACTGGTGTGCCGTGAAGCTTTGATGAACGAAGTGTGCCGTTAAAACCAAAAGGTTGAGAACGCCTGGTCTAAACTGCGCAATTGCCATGTAGGCTAGTGTTTAAGTTAGGGCCTTTTTAATATTAATGGCATGGCATTATTAAGTTGGTAATGTTGTCGTTCCAGGTTACCAGATGTCGCGCAAGTCGTGCATGGCGGGAGGCGCGCGCGGCGCGTGCATGTGGGTGCAGGAGTGCAACCGCGCGGGCGGCGCGCACGCAGGCGTGTGCGTGGACGGGTTCATGTTCGGGAGCTGCTGCCGGCTGCCCGACAAGCCTGTAGGGGGTGAGTTTATCTGTATTTGTTAAATTAAGAACCGGCCAAGAGCGTATCGGACACGCCCGAAATAAGGTTCCGTAGCAATTATGAAAAAATCGAGTAATATTTTTCTAAGGATTTCGTATTTTGTACGGAATATTCCAAGTTTAGGTATATTTTATACCTTAGGCTGCTATTTACTCTTAAACTACTAATAATTCTCAACAATACATAACCGTTATAGTTTTTCTTGTAAGTGTGATATACTTACTACCATCCTGATTTTTTTTCAAATTTTTCCGCCAACCGGCTTAGATTTTAGAGGGGAGGGGGGACGCACGATTTTAATGAAAATTAGCACTTTAAAGTTGAATATTTTGCAAACAAATTACTGAATCGAAAAATCGTTTTAGCAACCCCCTAATGGGTTTAAAAGACCTATCCAAATATACCCCACAGGTTGGATGAGAAAAAAAAACACCCCACTATACGTACTCTAAAAACTTTTAAATTTTATTTTATATTGTAACATTTTTTCGGCATAATTTACATATACATTCGTGCAAAATTACAGCTTTCTAGCATTTATGGTCCCTGAGCAAAGGTAATATACTATAAGGGTTCCGTTTTTGTCATTTTGGCTACGGAACCCAAAAACCAACCAAGCCGTCACCCGTGTTAATATCTGGCACAGAAGCGGAGCGTGCAAAAATATCTGACCCGTCTCGGGAGAAAGAGTCGTATTTAGGCACACCTTGATGTGTCAGATATTGATGCTGGTGCTTGTACAGTCAGCATCAAAAGTAGCTGTACCTACACTTTCGTACTTTGTCGTTTTACGTTTTTTGTTGTGATGTAGTATGTTTTTTTTGAGAGTTGATTGAGACCCCCTTAATTTTTAATTTGATAATCTTGTCTTGCAGCAGCAATAAAAAATATTAGCTGTCTATCTATGGTTCATGAGATGCCAGCCATCTAACAGACAGACGGATAGTGCAGCAAATAGAGTTTTGTTTGTCACTCTATACGGAGCCCTAAAAAGGAAGCTTATATATGATTGACGTAACGCCGTGTTTGTTTGTCCCAGCTTTAGTATTTTTATAATGTGGCAAAATTGTGCTAAGAAATCTGCCAATTACCTAGTTCAGGTACTAGACAGGAAACTAAAATACGATTTTTATATTTTAACTTTTCTTTTTTAGAATATTATTGTGTCAATAGTCACGCTTCTCCAATTTAGTACGCTAAGTCGAGCACCCAATGACCAAATTGAAACCTAGTGACCTCTAAGCCGATAAGCACGTACAAAACTCAAATAAAACCGTACTTACTACTTTTATTTTCAGAAACACAAAGTCCGATCGTAGTGACGGAGAAACCTTATTCAGCGCCATCTAGCGGTGTCAGCACGACCACGCAACCGCAGGAGACGACGCAAACCATCGCGCGGCCGAACTGGCAAACGCAGAGGCCGTCGTTCATGACAAAGCCAATAGATGGCGCGCCAACGTCCTACAGCTACCGGCCGCCAGAAATAAACCTCCCCTTAGGAAATTTAGATTCAAGTAGCGAACAAAATAGTGATATAGTTAATAAAATAACCTATAACAGTGTAAATAAGTACCAAAATATAAATAGGCCGAGCGAAGAAACTAGTCCCCATAACAAGATATCATCTAGTCTTAGTAATATACTAGCTGGCGCGCGCCCTATGGCCGTGTCCGATCAGCACAATGAAAACAGCATTTCTGCAGGTGAGTTTGACTTCGTAGTTTAAGGCTGATTTCATAGATGGCGTTATAGTTAATGTAATTATTTTTTTATTTATTACAGTCGAGTTCATACGAGTAAACTTGTGAGCAAAAATTTGATCAAAAATATCTGAACACGCTTCAACGCCGTTAAACATAGTCATGTTCAGATATTTTTGATCAACTGTTTGCTCACAAGTTTATGTGCTCGAATCTACAAAACTTATTTTTTTTTTTTTTGAGAAATTCTGCTAAATATAATCAGTTACTAGTAATTGATTTATTCAGGCATTACCTTGTGAAGATCCATATCAATGAAGTATAATATACTCAATACTTGTCGTGATTTCCAATACAAACTGTGCACTACTCCGTGCTACACTTTTAATGTTGACATGTTTAAATCTAGCCGTGGTGCAATGTTTGTAGTGGAGAAGCAACATAATTTTTGCAATTTATATTTAATGAGGACTATTGTAGAGTTACTGGATACATATTTATAATGGATATAGGATGTAAAGCAAAAAAAATGTTTGGGATAGTGTCTATGACCTGTGCAAGTGCAAGTGGGCCATTACAGCTTGGCTAAAGTCTTCCGTCCAACATAATTGCTGAATAAAGCAATGTTTCCACCAATAATGTGTGAGGATGTGCTGCGAGGGATCTGTTTTCATTAACCAATAGAAACGCTTCATTTACCTCGCCTCGTTTCGCTCAGCTGTTTCCACCAGAGATGTGCTGTGCAAGGATGTGTAAATGAAACGTTTCCATTGGTGGATGAAAATATATTCCTCGCAGCAAATCCTTCAACTTCTCTGGTGGAAACACTGCAAGCGTGCGATGATGACAACGATGAGATGAAAATGCCAAGTTGTCTCAATCGTCGTTCAGAAAGCCAAACCAAAGATACTACCAAATGCTATATCAAACCAGGTACGTATGTGAACAAGACAAATGCATGAGAACTTTTACCTGAGCGTCAACACCTTGGGTAGTCAATTACGCTTTGCATTTGTATCGCTGGGATCAAGCAAGGCAAGGATATTATCTCCATCTTGATATTATAATGATGAAAATATGTTGTATGTATTTAATTATATAAGAAGGAAACTAACAGTTTATTATGCAAGTAAACCGGAGAAGGCCTTTCTACAAGTCTTCTTTGAGTCTTATAATATAAACATATTTCCATAGACCAGTGTTTTTCAAACTGTGGGTTGGGACCCCCCGGGGGGTCGCGCATGCCCCTTAACGGGGTCACGGTATCTTTAAAATACTCTCACCGTTATTGGGTATGATTATTCAATGTTTGTATTATCAACGTAGGATAACACGAATAACTGAAGTGGAGGTAGGATGGGGGTCGCCAAATATTTTTCAAACCAAGGGGGATCGCGTCCTGAAAAAGTTTGAAAAACACAAACACAACAAATGATAAATTATTTAATATTATTAAATGGTTGAAATGCCCTTGCAGGGTTCACGTTATACTTAACTGTGTCTATTGTAAGATCTGTACACTACGTGAAAGCAATAAAGATTTTGAATTTTGAATTTGAATTTGAACACTGCCATAGACTATCCCTACCAATAGATCTAGGCTGCAAAAATTTTGGTAGAAAATTTATAGTTATTGCACGCAATATTTAGTACAAGCAACAGAGTAGAAAATACATTTTGATCCATTTTAACGGCTCACTGTAGCATTTCTAATTCTTCAAACGTTCAAGGTCTTGGTAATCGTTCCTCAATATCATAAACAACATGATCATCTCTCCAATTCCAGCTCAATTCATGTCGCGACCGAATAACGCCAACACAGGACATTGGCAGGCGACGACGCAGCCGTCGTTCGTGACGAAGCCGCGGCCGTCGTGGGAGAAGCCGGCTGGCAAGCCGAAGCCGACCAAGAAGTTTACCACCACAACGAGCAAACCACACAAGAAGGTCAAAGAGCCGAGCAAACCGGAGACTACGCCGGCTCCAGCGCCTACCACGGCTGCTACTAATGGTGGTAAGCTTACAAACTCCCATGTGGTAGGGCCTTTATATTATGTTTAAGGGTTATCGTTATCACAGAGGCAAAATATCGCTAGAAGGCGAGGTATCGTGAGGTCCGTTTGACGTTTGCTCGTAATGAGGGCTATCGTTTTTTGTCTCACTAGATGGCGCACTGTTGCGTGAGGTTTTTAAGTATGGCTTTCAAAGTATGTATTACGGGCGTGAAGACAAAGTTTAGATTAAAATCATATTTAATACACTTTAAAACCGTACCATAAAAATATCGAGCATGCCACAGTGTTGCAAAGTGCCCGTTTTGTTCGGAAATAAGGGAGGACAAAGGTTTCCGAAAGACAAAACTGTCTCAAAACACAGAAATTCATTGCCCCGGAACGCATATTTGCCATAATTAATTTCAGATGTTGCAAAATATTCACAAAATTATTCTAATTATAAATAAACCCGCGTAGCTCACCCAAAAACTATGAGATTTGATATTTCGGGGACCTCACGCTACACTAGCGCCTCTAGTGGCGAATTCATACGCGATAGCCCTCATTGGTTGAATAACTAAATTAACCAATCGCAAGCAAACGTCACATGTCAAACGAACTATACTAACGACATCTAGCGATATTTCGCCTCTGCGAAAACCCTCATTGTGTCACGTTTGTGATTGGTTAATCTTGGAAAGCTAAATGAGCCAATGGCTACGGCCAATGGCAAGCAAGATTGTAACGTCTAACGGACCTCACCGATACTAACGCCGCCTAACGTTATTTTTTTATTAAAATAAACAACTGAACCGGATAAATACATCCTTTTATTAAACATCCGATCATCCAATCAAGAATAAACATTCGTATTTTATATAAAGTTTGCTAGACACAATTGAACCCGGAGTCCAAAGTTTCGGAGTCAGGTCCTCTAAGCACTAAGCACTTTCCCCTGGATTTCCAACTCGTCCTATCGGCACTTATGTCTGGTCAGACGCTGGAAAATGCGTCTAGGTCATCCCGCCATCTTTGCCTTGGCCTGCCGCGGCGCCGATACCCATCTTGGAGTATCCACCTTGCTGGCTTCTGGGTGCATGCGGCAAACGTGGCCAGCCCAGTCCCATTTGAGCCTCGCGATTATGTTTACCTACGTCTACAATGCATGTTTTGGACTGGTACGACGGTCTACATTTACTTTGTGTGAAAAACACTCGTGTAAAAAGAAAAGTAAATACGTATACGTACATTCCGATACTGTAAAAGCATTAATATGACTAAAAATATCAGGAAATAAATAATAATTGAATTTGATCCTTTCGATCTTTAACTACGACTATTTCAAAATTGAAATAAAACTCAGTGATCTGTTGATCAAGCTGACAGTATTCGATTCGTGAGTGCTGTCCCAGATTCAGCTTAGCTCGTTGCTGCTACTTACAAAATCTATTCGTAAGCACATCTTCTACCTTCACAATAAGAACTGTTATACAATATCATTGAACTTCTCTTCCTCTTCTTATCCCAACCTCAATCATAAAACCTCCTCATTAGTTTTCCTTTCTAACAACTTGTTACCTCCAGCACCACATTTCAAATGCTAATAATATAATAATAACACTAGATTTATCAGCTAGTAATATCTTGTCTAATTTCCAAGCCAGTTAAGCTTCACAATGTGCCGGTCATGATTCCTGTACTGAGGCAATTCCTATTTGCCGCTAACATGCAATACGGAGATTAGATCTCGAACTCATTTTGGCAACCCACGCTGCACGCGCTGTAAGTACAGTCCATGTCGGAATATCGCTCTGGAGGTGTTCAAAGCTGGTAACGATGTTGACGCAAATTTCTTATTCTTGACGATTAAAGACTTAATGTGCTTAGCGGACTGGAATAAATAGAGAAAACTTAATTGATCCACAACTTTAGATGTTTATAGGCTTAGAGCGGAAATTATGTCTGGCGTTGGCTTGGTACTAACTACGGGTTCTAGGAATAGTCTTTTAATACCTGTTTATAAATGATGGAAATATAAAATATCAACAAAATATTTTGCTAGTTTTAATTCTGTTTCTTCCATAGTTCACTTACAAGATAGAAAAAGATGCAATCCATTCGTGACAGCACGTGCAATACATGTATTTGAAGCATCTAGAGATATTATATTTTGAAGTAGTGAAATGAAAATAGGTAAAGTCACGGTGTTAAACTCTTATTTCAATTGTGTCTTATAAAGTCAACGGAATATACTAAATATCTCAATAGTTGGCTCCATTTTTCTACTGTACCTACAACGAAAAATTCGTTTCTGACTAATATTGACAAATATTAACGTGGGACGCTTGGGATTCCAGTTTTAATTCCGGAAATAGGATGACTTCATCAGCAGATTGCAGATTAATAACGGCGGATTATATCCGGACTAAAAATAGTGCGAGAATATCCAGCATTTCAAATTCTAGACTTTTTATTAAGATGATAATAATCGTTCGGAATGAATTTAATCAAATGCCTAATTAAATTAGGTATCTACTTCAAAAGCTAATAAAGTCTAGAAAGGACATTCTTTAATTGACAAAAGGAAAAATACTACGAACTATACGACCTGTACGTATTATACGAACTATATTATCAGTTGTCAGAAAATATTGAATACGTACGTTTTCCTTTTGTCAATTAAAGAATGTCCTTTCTAGACTTTATTAGCTTTTGAAAGATGTGCTCTAAAACATTGTAATAATATTACAATGTTTTAGAGCACAAGCTTTATTTCAAACATCTTTACACGGAAAACTACAGAACTGCCCTTACTATTCATACCAGTATTCTAATTCATCCACCATATGTTTTCCAGAATGCGGTGTCACAGCGATGTGGCCGCGCCCAGAGATGCGAATAATGGGCGGCAAGGACTCCAGCTTCGGTCGGTGGCCGTGGCAGGTCTCAGTTCGGAGGACGTCCTTCTTCAGCTTCTCATCCACGCATAGGTGTGGAGGAGCCATCATCAACGAGGGCTGGATCGCGACGGCAGGGCATTGCGTGGACGAGTGAGTTGACATCAGCGTTGACTTTTGATTTTAATCGATTAAAACAAACAAGTCGACTGTAAGTTTTCTGTTATTATCGTCATTCTCTATGAACTGACTTCGAGCGTGAGTCTCTGGAGACGAAGTGATGTACCCCTTCGTTTTCAGGAGTTCGTACCTTAAAAAAACAGAACCCTTATAGGATCACTCCCGTGTCTGTCTGTCCGTCTGTCACAGCCAATCAGCTCGGAAATCACAAACCAGTTAAAGTTGAAAATTGGTACACACGTTCTTTAGTGACTCAAAAAGTGAGCAGAGCAAGCTATGCTAAAAAAAAAACATTTGAAAGCAAAAATGCAGGACGTTTTACAAGGACGGCTTTCAGTAACTTCTTGCTTCTTCTGTCAAAAAAATATTGCATACATTTTGAAGAATTGATGAAGGACAGTTTATGAGAAGGGCTTTCAGTGTAGTCCTTCATTGGCAACTTCACATTAACTAATCGTCTCACTTGTTTACAGTCTCCTGACCTCTCAAATTCGGATACGAGTTGGAGAATACGACTTCTCATCTGTATCGGAGCAGTATCCCTTCGTAGAACAAGGCGTAGCCCGTAAAGCTGTCCATCCCAAGTACAACTTCTTCACGTACGAATACGATCTGGCTTTGGTGAAGCTGGAGAATACCCTGCAGTTTGCGCCACATATATCCCCTATATGTTTGCCGGGGTCTGATGATTTGCTGGTCGGAGAGAATGCAACAGTCACTGGATGGGGAAGGCTGTCTGAAGGTGGCGTGCTGCCTTCAATATTGCAAGAGGTGACATAGTTTTTTGGAATATTTCTCTAAGACACGCCGCATGTGTAAAATAAGCAACTAAATACACATAACTGACTTTAAGAAGGAATTGCTAGTTTTAGAAAGAACTGAACGTCATTGTAGCAGCTCCTAGCACCATCAAGTGAGCAAATATAGAAACTCTAACATCCTGTGTCGTGCTATCAAAGTTTTCACTACACCATCATCATTTTTGGCCTATAAACGTCCCACCATTGGATAAGAAGGCTTGGGCAGTAGTTCATGAGACCTACTGCCCAAGCAGACGATTATTTCCTTGACCGTAAAGCTTGTAGTCAATTATGACGACCGGATGGCCAAGTGGTTAGAGAACCTGACTACGAAGCTTGAGGTTCCGGGTTCGATTCCCGGCCGGGGCAGATATTTGTATGAATAACAAGAATGTTTGTTCTCGGGTCTTGGATGTTTAATATGTATTTTAAGTATGTATTTATATCTATATATGTAAGTATATCTGTTGCGTAGTATCCATAGTACAAGCTTTGCTTAGTTTGAGACTAGGTCAATTGGTGTCAAATGCCCAATGATATTTAATATTATTTATTTCAAATGTAATTGAATTTAGTACGTAAATTTCGAAAAACTCTCAAGATGTATAACCCGGTTTGAGTCCACGATCCTCAGCTAGAAAGGCGAACTCAAACTTATAGGCTAACATAGCTGTTTTTATAATAATCCCTTTCAGATATACTTATACATAGTTAAATTCACTTTGTAACTATTTAAAAATAAACAAATAGATGTATGTATTTTACTAGTTTCGTATTAATAGTTAAATGTATGCGAGTTTTTAAGTCTTGATGACTCGTTTCATCTAGTCAGAATTTTTTTGATAATTATCAAGCATTTCGAGGTCCTTTGTTTTGTTTGTGTTAAATTGTTTGTTTGTTGTATATGAATAAAGATTAGGTTTGTGTTAAAAGAGTTATTTTGCTATGTTAATTTCTAGAATGTTTGCAAAGCAACTCGTAAACCAGCAACATATTTATCTATAGCAGCAACAGGTTAATTCATGTTTATTTTAATTGCAAAATTTAGAACGGTTAAAATGTTCTGTTCAAAGGACAAGTCTGATGAGAAACGTGTAACGTATCATTGTATATGTTTATTGTTGAAGGAAAACGTAATTGTGGGTTGTTTATTTGCTCTCCTTTGAATTATCTTTGCTATGTTTATTCCCGAGTTCCTGACAAATATCTCTATAGATATTTGTACTTGAGACCTTATTGTAAATACTCTAACACGTTTTAGTTCTTATTATTTAAAGTAAGCGCTTATGTTTATTTAATAAATTATCATTTAAAAAAATATTATAAATGTTATAAAAAGTGGACCCTGTAGCAGGAGCAAAAAATTAAAACACAACTTCCACTCTTAATCTTGAGTTAATTTAGTTCTACAACATTTAAAAATAACTTGTATTTTTTGATTTTTATTGTAGTTTAAAGTTTAATTAGACAAACCATGTATTGCGAAATCCGTCATTTTGTTACGTGACAGGCGATGTCATTTAGGCTTAGTGATGTGCCAACTCGGGAAAAACGAAACTCGATTTGACTCGAGTTAAAATTCACTTAACTCGGTTTCAACTCGAGTTACATAACTCGAATTAACTGGATGAAACAGAGAGAATTTACAAAGTTTTTACCAATTTATTCCCTCACATTCGCACTAATAGTTTAAAAAAATGGAGCCGACAAACAAATGATGTTTTTATGTTTCAATTCTTTCATTTTTTATATTATTTATTTATAATGTATTGGGAGAGTTATACTAACTAAAGTAAACAAGGAAATTATTTAAACTCGAGTTGGAGAGAATTCAACTCGAGTTGATTGGAGTTAAGCCCAACTCGAGTCGACAATCACCATTTAGGCTATTTGATGCCGTACATTGAAAATACCATTTAATTTGTTTGGAATAAACATAATGATAAAATTACTTCATTTTTGAAAGTTGCAGAACTAAAGTAGTTTCATTTGAGTAGTAGAACCTTTGTTTAAAATTTTTGCTCCTGTTACAGGGCCCACCCGGTATGTATTTAACAGCGTGTTGATGGTAAAATTGTATTGAGACTTATTTATATCTACATTATACTTATGTACATACAATTTATGTCAAATTATTACATAATAAGTTATAGATTATATATAGTAGACACGTTATAATATATACATTATACATTTAATATTGTAGATAATGGTATCTATCTATATTAAAACTATCTAGTGATAGTATACACAAATAAATATACAGTTTTTGAAGTGGAACTATTAAACATAAACCAGTCGTTGCAATTTGAAAAATCTAGAATTTAAAGTTAGAAATAGTACTAGGACAATTTTGTTTTGAAAACATGACGCACAGAACGCAGTGCACTTGCTCAAGGTGCTTTGTAAACAGAAGACGCTTCTGACTTTTTAAACATTATCCCGGATGCCCTCAAAAAGCAGGGCATGTCCGTACTAAATAGGACGGTTGGCAAGCCTTCTTCTTTTTTCAGTGCCTCTTAAATCCTAAATGTGGGCCGTTAGCTTTTTGTACTCGTCTCTATCAGCAGCCAACCGGATCATCGAAGCCTAGTCCTAATAAACCTGTTCATCTAAATGTTCCAGGTCCAAGTTCCCATCGTCTCCAATGAGCGCTGCAAGTCCATGTTCCTGCGGGCCGGGAGACACGAGTTCATCCCGGACATCTTCCTCTGTGCCGGCCACGAGCGCGGCGGTCACGACTCCTGCCAAGGGGATTCGGGGGGGCCTTTACAGGTTAACTATTTTAATATTATCAACAGAGCTCTCTCTCTTTTTTTGTTCAGATCAACCCTACAAAAGCAAGTAAATATGTATATTATTCGTTTATCACTGCATTTTCGTGACATAACCACATTGTTCTTTTGGAGCGTTACCCACTCTCACACCACGAAAAAAAATAGAGACAATAAATTCAAAATTCAAAATTCAAATGATTTATTCAGTAAATAGGCCGCAATGGGCACTTTTACACGTCATTTTTTAAACTACCAGCGCTTTCGGAAAGACCATCATTGCCAAGAAGAATGCGCCGCAAGAAACTTGGCAGAAAGTCATTTTTTCATAAAAATATAATTACAAATAAAATACTTAAAAACTATATTATACAATAAAAGAAAAAAAAATACAAAAAATAATAATAAAAGAAATACAGGGATGTATGGGGTCCCTTAGTTACAATACTAAACACTAACTATATCTAAACTATATCTACGTTCAGTGGAAGTGTAGAATGCTTCCACCGTCATAAATTTTAAAATAGAAAACTAATCTCATTAATAACTTCTCTACAAAACGGTAGTCTGTTATAAACTGAATTGATCAGGGTTGATCCTTAACACGTTTTCTAGAACTAAGTAGGTAAAATGGGGTCTGACAATTTTTGAATTTGCCATTGTCCTTTATTATTGGAAGTGGGTCAAAATTCACTTGCAAGATTTAACCCAAACTACATACATACATACGAACATTGTAAGATAATAAAAAGCGTGTGGTAATAATAATCAAATGCAACTTAAACTAGTTCGCTAACGTCGTTCGGAACTTGAAAACAAGATCGGTTTTCTTTTTCTTTCTCATTCGAATCTTCAGAAAAACTAAAAAAACCGACGTGTTTCGAGCGACATTATCATTCTCGTTGTACTGTATTGTTTTCCGAAATTCACTTTTTAAAACTACCTTCTGTTTTCAGGTGAAGGGCAAGGATCAACGTTACTTCCTAGCTGGTATAATAAGCTGGGGCATCGGATGTGGCGAGGCGAACCTACCCGGTGTATGCACTAGGATCTCCAAGTTTGTGCCCTGGATACTACAGACTGTGAACTCTTAAACCAATTAAAAGTTCACCTGCTATGAAAAAGCGGTTTGGATTGGTAGGATTTTTAAATTTGCCGCCATACTTTTTCGGTAAATAATTTAAACGCCGAGGCAATTACTTTAACGAATATTAGCGATAATATTGCCAAAGTATAGTTGGAAATGAAAATTGTTATTGATTAAGTACTTAATTGATATTTCTGAGTATGGAGGTGAAAGCGGTCTCAAACGTTTTTTGGACAAATACAGCGCGTATTTTTGATACTACCTCAAACTTTAACAATAGTCAGTGAAGGCCCTAATAATCACATTTTATTATGATTTGGTAAAAAAAAAATACTTATTATTTTCCTCACCAAATTAATTAGCACGCAATGTATCACTACGTGACACTACTTTGTTTTTATTCATAACGTCGCACTTGTTGACGTGACGTGAGAGCTGTCACAGAACGTTTCTCTCTAGTATCAAATTATTGTACGCATTACATTGCTCGATTAACAATTTTTTATCGGTTCACATCACTTAAATCTTCGTCTGGTTACAGTTTGAGGTAGTATCAAAAATACACGCTGAATTAAGGATAACAGGTGCTTACAACAATTATTAAGCGTGTGAAAGGGAATCCTGCCTTTTCGCAGAATATTTTTTCCCAAATGTTTCATTTGCCAGCTGTTTTATTTCCCAACTCTCAGTTTTCTCCGAAACCAAAAAAAAAAGTGTGTATTTTCTTATGGTTTTATAGAGCATAGTGGGAAAGGATAGGTTAGTTCTATGAAAGTTCCGAAATAATATGGTTTTATTGAAAATCATGACTTGGGAAATAAAATTGTGTTGGCAAATGAAACGTTTAGGAAAAAATATTACAGCGAAAAGGCAGAGAACAGGTAAAAGAGCATGCGGATACGAACGCACACGTGCTTGAAGTACCATTTACTATGAAACCGTTTGAATACGAATTGGACTAGGAATAATACTGATATCTAAAGACAAACGTGACGTTTATCGTTTCAGTTACGCCGTGATTATGGCCCCGTAATGTTGCCGCATTTACGTCACAAAAGAGTAAATTAATTTTAGTAAATTCAATACGAAACGTAGACAGAATTGTTAATTTCATTTGTAGCCTGTCTACGAATAAATTGAGACCACCTAACGTTTCTGACGCTCGCGATCGCAATTTAACGACAGTTTTTAATCTGTCATTTGATTGCCATCGCGAGCGCCAGAAAGGTTAGGCAATACGGCCTCTGAGCCCATATCGACTAACGCACAAGTGCTCGCAATCGAATTCATCTCTTTTTATTCGCATCAACGTTTGACAGGAAGAAACGATTGTGGTTATGAGTGCGTTAGACACTATGACCTCTTGGCCATAAGTGAACGCGAAACGGTCGGAAAAGGAATCTGTGTTCCATTGAGTTAGGAACAAATTAAGTTTTAAATGACTACCATAAATTGCTTTTTGAAGCGTTTGATACTAAAGATACCGACAAAAACGAATACGAATGCAGTGCAAGTTACCTTCAAAAATGTTGATTCGATTCAACGTTTTCTGAGGTGTTTTATATAGTCTTTTGTGACAGCGACAGACAAACATCGTAACAGCGATGTTGTGTGAATGATTGCTTGTTCTAAGTCCGAAGCGAATAAATATAGAGAACTAGCCATTACCTGCGGTTTTGCTCGCGAGAGCCAAACTAAAAAAAATGGTTTCATAATACTAGAAAGATAAAGGCCAGTGTAATTATATGAAATGAAATTAAATAGTTTATTTGAAATACTTTAAACATGGTAAAATTGGCCTTGAAATACTTTAAACATGGTAAAAATGTACAGTGACATGTCTTACCAGATACATTAGCATGCAAACATTGTCTTATTTAAAAAAAAAAAATTTTTTAGCAGAAACGAATTAAATAATTATATACATTGTTCGGTCATGTTTAACCCTAGTTTTTTTATTGTTTGCTTACACCTTAAAGTTTTTCACATAAATACAAAAGGCCAGATATATTGTAGACATTATTGGCTGAAAAGACAGTTGCTAATTACGTTAGATATGTTGGATTATTTAACCGTAATTAAATAATTGGCTAGCTTGTTATATCCGTTGGCAAATAATTAGCGAAATGGGATAATATGTAGCAGCAATGTTATTAAAGAGACAAAATGCTACGGACTTAAAATAAGTACTATCTCAAGTTTTGAACCGTAAAAATAATTAGATTACGGACTATAATGAACACCCTTATTACCTACTGCTTTTTTTCTCGAGGATTTAGTAAAGAATTAGGTTTAGTATTCGATATATTTCGGCTTTTTTGCCAATATAAATGAGTTAACAATCTTGACCTGCCTCTTTATTGAATTCGAACGACTACGTAATATGTCAACAGAATGCTACAATTAAACTATGATACATAATAGTATAATTGTTACTTATAACACAATGTTTTAGCCTATCGCGATAATTAAGTACTAATTTTATGATTTACGTTCGGGTTTTGTTCTGCGTACCTTGATTTTAGAGAAGCTCGATATTTTGGCACAGTTGCATGCGCCATGATCACGAGAAGACAATATCGAAATATGAATATGTGCCGAAATATCAAGCTTCTTTGAAATAAAATTAAGTATGCGCTGGTTATGAGGAACAAAACCCGAATTTATATCATAAAATTGTTACTCATGTTATAAAAGTATTATGAAAAGAGAAGTTAAGATTTGTTGTGTTGCAAAAAAACTGAAGTCCATATTGTCTGAATAAAGTATATGTTTATTCATTTATTTTGTAGAGGAACCAAATGTTTAAATTTACGCAGACAGTTTTAAAAACTTTGTCTAGTTGGAATATATCATGAAGAATACGAGTGCACGTGGGCCGGGTTTTAAGTTTGGTACCCTTTTTTAATTAAAGCAAAATGACATTGAAGTTACCATATTTTCAATGAGTGAAACTAAAATTGGTACTGTACGTGAAAAGCGGCCAATGGGCCTTAAAGAGCTAAAGTTTAGTGAATAAGAACAGACGATGTGTTACCATACCATACGTCTAGTTTGTTGTCTTTTTCTATCCAAGGAATGAGGTAGACAAAATCAAGAATAACTAAGTATCAGTAACGAATAAATTGTCATAAATTTGTTTTCTTCTAGACATTTTGAGCAGTTTCTGTACTTTAAGTCTTTCTACTTCTTTGTAGGTTGTGTAGTCACCAGAAATAAACTATAATGTCGGATATAACAGAGCACTCAAAATATCTGTATCTATCTAAATGAATATAGTTAGGTACTTTAGATATTTTTGTTTGCTTTCTCTAATCACATATTATAGTTGTGACTGTACATTTTTTTATAGAATTACGACCAATGGAAATGCGTATTGTTGAGTATTGTGTAAATATGTTTTTATAAAATTTATTTATAAGCAAAATAATTCTAACAAAACCACCATTTATTTTTTGCAATGTAAATACGTATAAATAGGTTTTCGCTCTTGCCTTTGTTTTAATTTTTATTTAATCCAGTATTACTATAACGTTGTTTTCTTTTTTGTAAATAAACTCAAAAATAAAACACAAACTCTTTTTTATGTTATAATTTAACGTGCTGCCTTTAACGTGCTAGTTTTGTATGTACTTTTATTGTATAGATTTATACGAATAATGTTGTTAAAATGTAAATTAAATGTGAAAATAGTTAACCAAAACACAATTTTACGCTACGCTTTCGTCGAAGTAGGTTAAACAAATGCTTAATGACGTGATGTCTTTATAAGAATCTATATTAATTTTGTTTAAATAGTTTATGATGTTGTTGACTTCGTATTGTTCGTTTGCACAATAGTTTTGTTAATGATTAAATATCGAAAGTATTATTGGTTTATCTTTTCTTTACCCTATTTTAGTTCATTATTCAGACGTTACTTTAAGGAACTATAACTTTTCGCCTATACTTTTTTTCTAATTTCATTAGCAGAATGCTTGCCATGATTTGAGTTCGCATCTCACATTACACCAATTTCGATTCATTCTCTTATATTCTTCTGATCCAAAGGTTCTCAACACACAGGTTCTACCTAGTTCGGGCACCAGTCTCCCCCACACAAGTCTGTAATAACTAATTAGGTATGAATTATGTTATTTTTGTAACTTGGTGGTGGAGAAGAAATAAATAAAGTTATTATTATTATTATTATAATTACGAAGATTGAACAATCAAATACTATCAAAGGTGCACTAAAAAAACTACCTCCTTTTTGACGAGCTTTAGTAAAAAAATAAATAAATTAACTTTGATAACAATATTAAGACTCAAACAGATTGTGACTCTTTGTACGGTACACTCAGTGTATACACGCATTATACTTGCGTATACATGCGTGACACTTTCTTCTCTACAGCGATACAAGAGGTCACAGCTCATTAGATCCACCCGGCACCAGCACCGCCTCGCCGCGAGCGGTTAGTATTCTTTATATGGATTTGTATGGGCATGCGCTCACTACATCAACTTAGTAGCGTCACTGGGTCGCCTCGCTCGCGAGGTGTCCAATGACCATGCGCGGACGGCGAGTAGACCACTCGGTGATAGCTCGCTGCTCATACGCTTGCCTCGCGTGAACCGCGCGCGGTCGGCGCGGAGCTCGCCACCCTCATTTCATAATAGACTACTCGGAAATTCGTGGACTACGCGGCGTTCACTCGTTGACCACGCAAGGTCTACTCGTTGCCAACGCGGCGCCCACGGCCGGGGTGGACACCAAAAGTCAAGGCGGTGCTGTTCGGGTGCCGGGTAGCTCTAATGAGCTGTGACCTTTAGTTTACCTACCTACGGTGTAAAGTGTCGTAGTATAAACATAGCTGTAATATTTTTATAAAATATATTTTTTAACTGAACGTACTGAAACCAAACATTTATCAATTTAACATTATAATCGACATCTCGCATTTATGGTCAATGACAGTGCTCCGTAATTGTCATGTACCTATATCGGAATAACGTACATGTAAATAGTTTATAATATGGCTTACATGATGTGGATGTACTGTATAAATAAAGAAATAAATTTACCTTCACGTCGAAGTGAAGTTATTACAGGTCCATTTAATTTATAAATATACCAACATAGTCAGCCTTCTATTTAATTTGCTAATTATCTCCGGAGCTCGTGCAAACTATACAAGTTCATTACCTTATAATTAAGGTGTCTGGCAACTATGTGGTGTGTTTAATATAGTTTGGATTGCTTTGGTCAATGAATTAGGCGCGGACGAGTTCAACACACCACCCGCACAAATTCCTGACAACCATTTGGGACCTTCATTTAGCTGTGGCATAGCTTAGCTTTCTTGTAGCGGATTCAAAAGAAATGAACAGTAGTTAAATTATGAGCCGAAAAAAGAACTACCTATTTAATTTTTTTTTGCATTTTAAAACAAAGAAAAACCATGTATTAAAATAAATTATAACAAGGAGCGGTTACCGTTTTTTTAAATAGCAATGTCTGATTTAAAAACACGAGAGAACAATGTGTCACCCAGATAACTCCAGAACCTTATTTGTGAATATAACAGCCGATGACTTATTAAAATAGATATAAGCAGGGGCTGACCAACCCACCCCTCCCCCACCCTGGGTATGCCCATAAGTATAAAACTACTAATTTCCGTTCCAAATTAGAAAAAGTACATAAGTTCCATATCAGTAAATTTGACTTAAGGTGTTCAGTTTTTAACACGGACTTGGGTACCTAATGACTGTCATGGTAATGAAATAAGAGCAGTCTTCACACACGTAGAGGATGCTAAAAAATCATGTATAATAATTTAAGCCATATTTAGGCTACTGATTACTAATACGATACAAGTGGAGAAACATTGAAATATGAAAATAAAACAAAAAAATGTATGGAAATAATCTCTTCTTGTGACTCAACTAACAAACAAAAACTGTTTGAATGTGTTCTATGTTCAACTTGTATCGTATTAGTTATCAGTAGCCTTCATGTGGGCTAGGCTATATTAAAAAAAAAACAGGATTTTGTTAACATTCTGTAGATAATTTAAAGGATTATTTGGGACATTTTAACTATGGTGCATGAGATATTATGTTAATTCAGGGTTATGTCAAAATTAAAAACATTAAAAGATTTTTACATGTAAATATCAATAATCATTTATTTATTTCAATAAATTATATTAGATTTTTATATATTTGCATATTTTGTAAATTTGCCACAATCATGATCAAAAACTGATCACAAAAAACGTACGCATTATAATTTATAATTTATTTAACAACATTTCATAAAGTATTTTTTTGTACAATACATTTGCAATTAGGTTCATAGTCATTAAAAAGAATAGAAGAAGAAAAGAAAATAAGCGTAAAACAATTCAAGAGTTTAAAAAAATTTAGACAAATGTAACAACATAATTCAAGAACAATTAAAAAAAATATATATAAAATCCCTAAAAATGAACTGTTAAATCAACTCTTTCATTTTAGAAAAATAGCAATAAACTAAACTCGCTGTATTTGTTTCTATACACATCG
>NC_133487.1:4386579-4389703 GCF_025370935.1 Choristoneura fumiferana | reverse complement strand
TCTAAAGAAACTTGCGACAAGCACTTGCGACGTGCTTACACGATGGCTCGTGTTTAGTGTCGCTCAGGTCAATAACTCAAGCCATATGGAACGGATGTGACCATCATGAGTGCTTGGACTAACGAAGAAATTTTAACCTTTTTCAAGCTCAACGAAACCTCCGAAGTTGTTCCATTTATTATTCTGTACAATTCCAAGTCTGGTCAGATGTGCAGGTGTCTTAGTATGGCCAAAACGAAGACGATTGATTGTGGCTCATAAAATCACGGCTGGGTGACTTGAGCTTATTGGGAGAGACACAAGGTTTACTGGTAAGTCTTGCTGAATGCAAACCATACCATTTCCCCGGCTTCCTGATCCTTCTTCCAGAATTCTTGCCACAAATTTTGTAATCATGTTTAATGGTGGCATAACAATCAGTCGACCGGAATATTGACAATTAAGGACACATCTATCGCATTGATTCCATCATATGCAGCCTTAGTCGCTATTTCATTGCCTGTTATTCTTTATGTGACGGCTAAGACTACATAAAAGTCGCTATTTCCAATCCTTTTCTTCTATAATTGTTAATGATTTCTCTTATTTTAAAAATCATGTATGATGTTTTAAAATGAACTTTAAAGCTTTCCAGAGCTTTAATTAGACTTAAAGAGTCAGTAAGAATTAAAAATTTATGGTAACTATTAGTAAATGCAATTAACTTGAGTGCTTCTAAAACAGCATATGCCTCCGCAGTAAATATAACTACAATTACTATTCAGAACAAAGCTTTGAACAAATTTATTTTGAGGGTTAAAACAGCACTACGAACATAATTTTCTCCCTTACTGCCATCTGTATAAAGTTTGTAGTAATCTTCATTTTCACTTAAAAATTCTAACATATCCTGATTAGAGGTGATGGAAGCCCTAATTACTGAAACTTGAGGGAATAAGAACTGAATGAATGTGAATAACATGGCCAAGGTGATATTGCATACAATGATGGGAATTTCTTCCTCATTTCCAGCAGGATGCGAGAGACTTGGGAGCCTGGCCAGTTGAGAAGATCGGCACCTGTAGTCATAGGATCATGGCAGTCTAATTCACAAGGTATTATTTTTTTAATTATATTTGATTGTTTGAAGCTAATAGCTTCACACTATGTCTTTCTGCCAGTAGTAATCTTCTCAATACAAGAGGCATGATTGTTGTTTCAACCTCCATTGCTCTAATGGGAGTTGAGCAGAAAGCTCCTGAAATCACCTCAAAGCCTTATTCTGAATAATGTCTAGTCTATGTACATAATTACTATCTAAGTAAGCTAAACAACTATAGTCAAAATGGCTTCTAACTATTGCTTATACAAAATTGAAAGTATCTTTGGGTCTGCCCCCAAGATACTCCCGCTAGACACCTCATAATATTTAGCCCTTTTGTGGAGTTTTGAGATATATATTTAATATGTTTTTCAAAAAGTTAAGTTATTCTCAATAACTATGCCTAAAATTTATGATGGTTAACTTGGAAATTACTTCATTATTGAATATAATATTATTAGAAGGAGAGTCCTTACTAAAAATCATAGAACTGCTTTTAGTTGGATTAATTTGTAGGTGTATCTGTTATGGTAAAATAAATGTAGTTCCTTAAGCAGCATAGTTAATTTTATGGATGGCTATGTCTACATCATTATTGACACTATATAGTACAAGGTCATCAGCAAACTGGTAAAATATTTACAAAATCTGTATTTACATATTTACAAATCTCACTAGTATACAAATTATATAGCAAAGGTGACAGAATTGCACTTGCATAGTGCCTCTAGACACAGATCTTGGGCCATGTATTATATTATTATGTTTCACATATAATGTTCGGTTAACTAGAAATTCATGCACCACTTGGCAACTAACCCCGGTATTCCAAGTTAGTTAACACCTTAACTAATATTCCAGGATGAACATTATCAAATGCTCCTTTGACATCCAAAAAACCATGCAACACTAACATTACTATTTTTTGCATATTTCAGATCTGTTATAAGGGATAAGAAGCTGTCTGCGCAGCTCCTACCTCGTCTGAATCCTATTGCACATGCGGAATAATTGCTATTTGATTCAACAAACCAGTCGAGGCGACATTTTACCATATTTTCAAAAACTTTACCATATGCATGATTGACAAGGAAAGAAACCGAGTATGGAATCAGCACAATCTGGGGACTTATTTTGGTTTGAGAACTGGAATCACGCACTGGGTTTTCCACGGCTGAGGAATTATTTGTTTTGACCATAGTGCATTGAATATATCTAATAAAATATCTTGTACAGTTGAATCCAAGCTTTTAATTAGTATGTAGGGAAAATCGTCTAAACCAGGGCTTGTATTTTTACGAGATTGAAGGCTTAGTAAAAATTCATTTCTTGAGAAAGGTTCTAACAGAAACTTGGATTTCTCATTATTATTATTAAGATTAAAGTATACATCTAGATTGTCGAAACTAACTGTGCTGTCTTCTGACAACTTATCTAAAAAGGATGCGATAAACTCATCGTTGTATGATTTGTTTTTACTTTTATTCATACCTTTAAACATTTTAATGTAATTCCAAATAACGCTTATTGGTGTAGTTCTATTAAAATTGTCGCAAAGTCTTTGCCAGCCATTCTTTTTTCCTCAGCAATAGTCCTTTTTTTAATAGCATCAATTTTTTTTGTAATGTATGTAATTTTCAATAGTAGGAGTAGCTCTGTAGCACTTTAAAGCCTCATAAGAGTTGACAACACTCTGTTCACATTATCATTCCACCAGGGTGCCGGAGGTTTACTTCGAAAAGTTGAAGTTTTAGTAAATTTAGGTATGCATTCTTGCTTAAGTGTGTTGAGCGAATACAAAACTGATTATATGATTCCAAAGGGTTCTCATTGTCCACAGTCAAATCGTTAAACATATCAATTGATAATTTTTTAAACTTTTCCCAGTCTGCCTTGTTATACAAAAACTTGTCAAAGGAGAGGGTTTATTTGATATCTGTCTATTGAGAGTGTTATGTCTGTTATAGTTGGGAAATGATAACTTCCATGTTGTCATCATGTACTGACCACTCACAAAGAGGGGCAATACAAGGACTGATTAGA
>NC_133487.1:4336170-4384793 GCF_025370935.1 Choristoneura fumiferana | reverse complement strand
ATATAAACATATTTCCATAGACCAGTGTTTTTCAAACTGTGGGTCGCGACCCCCTGGGGTCGCGGATGCCAATTAACGGGGTCACGGTATCTTTAAAATACTCTCACCGTTATTGGGTATGATTATTCAATGTTTTATTATCAACGTAGGATAACACGAATAACTGAAGTGAGGTAGGATGGGGGTCGCCAAAATTTTTCAAACCAAGGGGGATCGCGTCCTGAAAAAGTTTGAAAAACACAAAAACACAACAAATGATGAATTATTTAATATTATTAAATGGTTGAAATGCCTTGCAGGTTCACGTTATACTTAACTGTTGTCTATTGTAAGATCTGTACACTACGTGAAAACAATAAAGATTTTGAATTTTGAATTTGAATTTGAACACTGCCATAGACTATCCCTACCAATAGATAAGAATAGGCTGCAAAAATTTTGGCAGAAAATTTATAGTTATTGTACGCAATATTTAGTACAAGCAACAGAGTAGAAAATACATTTTGATCCATTTTAACGGCTCACTGTAGCATTTCTAATTCTTCAAACGTTCAAGTCTGGTAATCGTTCCTCAATATCATAAATAACATGATCATCTCTCCAATTCCAGCTCATTCATGTCGCGACCGAATAACGCCAACACAGGACATTGGCAGGCGACGACGCAGCCGTCGTTCGTGACGAAGCCGGGCCGTCGTGGAGAAGCCGGCTGGAAAGCCGAAGCCGACAAGAAGTTTACCACCACACGAGCAAACCACACAAGAGGTCAAAGAGCCGAGCAAACCGGAGACTACGCCGGCTCCAGCGCCTACCACGGCTGCTACTAATGGTGGTAAGCTTACAAACTACCATGCGGTAGGCCTTTATGGTTTACTAATGTATCGGCGAAAATTATTTAGCAAATTATCCCATATTTTTATTTTAGGCGAAAGTTATTTCCCAACTCAACGTTTCGCACTGATATCATTTTCCAACTAATGATTCGATAAATTATAATTATGCAAATTATTACCTGGAATTTTTTTAAGATGTCATTTATGTTTCGTCAAATGTATTGATTTGCATACCTTAATTTAGCAACTTATTGAATGGCATCCAACCTACTTTTCTAGTGTCATTTATCCTGGCTGCTATAAAAAAAACCTAACATCGAAGGCTAAGGCGGGAGCTACGCTCTTAGCCTTCTGAACCTAAACTATCCAAGTCACTTCTGCTCCGAACCGACTTACTCGCTCGCTTCGCTCCTCGCACAAATCAAATTAAAGTATAACTTGCAATGTAAAAAATTGCCCAATGTTATTTAACAATTGTTATTTGCCTAAGCCAATCATTTGCTACATAATTATTGCCACATTAAATGTGTGCTGAAGTAAAATTTTGCAATGTAAATATGTTGCGAAATAAAAAAAATGCGAAGTTAAAGTTATGCCAAATATTAGTTTGCCAAATGAAACTTTGGCGAAAGTTGGTTGCTAAGTGAAATTTGCGAAACATATTTTGCCGAAAAAGGCAGTACACCGGCCTTTATACATATTATGTTTAAGGGTTATCACAGAGGCAAAATATCGCTAGAAGGCGAGGTATCGTGAGGTCCGTTTGACGTTTGCTCGTAATGAGGGCTATCGTTTTTTGTCTCACTAGATGGCGCACTGTTGCGTAAGGTTTTAAGTATGGCTTTCAAAGTCTGTTATTACGAGCGTGAAAACAAAGTTTAGATTAAATCATATTTAATACACCCTTAAAACCGTACCATAAAAATATCGAGCATGTCGCAGTGTTGCAAATTCCCCGTTTTGTTCGGAAAAAGGAGGACAAAGGTTTCCGAAAGACAAAACTGTCTCAAAACACAGACATTCATTGCCCCGGAACGCATATTTGCCATAATTAATTTCAGATATTGCAAAATATTCACAAAATTATTCTAATTATAAATAAACCCGCGTAGCTCACCCAAAAACCATGAGATTTGACATTTCGGAGACCTCACGCTACACTAGCGCCTCTAGTGGCGAATTCATACGCGATAGCCCTCATTGGTTGAATAACTAAATGAACCAATCGCAAGCAAACGTCACATGTCAAACGAACTTAGCTATACTAACGACATCTAGCGATATTTCGCCTCTGCGAAAACCCTCATTGTGTCACGTTTGTGATTGATTAATCTTGGAAAGCTAAATGAGCCAATGGCTGCGGCCAATGGCAAGCAAGATTGTAACGTCAAACGGACCTCATCGATACTAACGCCGCCTAACGTTATTTTTTTATTAGTAATAAACAACTGAACCGATAAATACATCCTTTTATAAACATCCGATCATCCAATCAAGAATAAACATTCGTATTTTATATAAACTTTGCTAGACACAATTGAACCCGGAGTTCAAAGTTTCGGAGTCAGGTCCTCTAAGCACTAAGCACTTTCCCCTGGATTTCCAACTCGTCCTATCGGCACTTATGTCTGGTCAGACGCTGGAAAACGCGTCTAGGTCATCCCGCCATCTTTGCCTTGGGCTGCCGCGGCGCCGATACCCATCTTGGAGTATCCACCTTGCTGGCTTCTGGGTGCATGCGGCAAACGTGGCCAGCCCAGTCCCATTTGAGCCTCGCGATTATGTTTACCTACGTCTACAATGCATGTTTTGGACTGGTACGATGGTCTACATTTACTTTGTGTGAAAAACACTCGTGTAAAAAGAAAAGTAAATACGTATACGTACATTCCGATACTGTAAAAGCATTAATATGACTAAAAATATCAGGAAATAAATAATAATTGAATTTGATCCTTTCGATCTTTAACTACGACTATTTCAAAATTGAAATAAAACTCAGTGATCTATTGATCAAGCTGACAGTATTCGATTCGTGAGTGCTGTCCCAGATTCAGCTTTGCTCGTTGCTGCTACTTACAAAATCTATTCGTAAGCACATCTTCTACCTTCACAATAAGAACTGTTATACAATATCATTGAACTTCTCTTCCTCTTCTTATCCCAACCTCAATCATAAAACCTCCTCATAAGTTTTCCTTTCTAACAACTTGTTACCTCCAGCACCACATCTTTTTAATGCTAATAATATAATAATAACACTAGATTTATCAGCTAGTAATATCTTGTCTAATTTCCAAGCCAGTTAAGCTTCACAATGTGCCGGTCATGATTCCTGTACTGAGGCAATTCCTATTTGCCGCTAACATGCAATACGGAGATTAGATCTCGAACTCATTTTGGCAACCCACGCTGCACGCGCTGTAAGTACAGTCCATGTCGGAATATCGCTCTGGAGGTGTTCAAAGCTGGTAACGATGTTGACGCAAATTTCTTATTCTTGACGATTAAAGACTTAATGTGCTTAGCGGACTGGAATAAATAGAGAAACTTAATTGATCCACAACTTTAGATGTTTATAGGCTTAGAGCGGAAATTATGTCTGGCGTTGGCTTGGTACTAACTACGGGTTCTAGGAATAGTCTTTTAATACCTGTTTATAAATGATGGAAATATAAAATATCAACGAAATATAAAATATCAACAAAATATTTTGCTAGTTTTAATTCTGTTTCTTCCATAGTTCACTTACAAGATAGAAAAAGATGCAATCCATTCGTGACAGCACGTGCAATTTGAAGCATCTAGAGATATTATATTTTGAAGTAGTGAAATGAAAATAGGTAAAGTCACGGTGTTAAACTCTTATTTCAATTGTGTCTTATAAAGTCAACGGAATATACTAAATATCTCAATAGTTGGCTCCATTTTTCTACTGTACCTACAACGAAAAATTCGTTTCTGACTAATATTGACAAATATTAACGTTGGACGCTTGGGATTCCAGTTTTAATTCCGGAAAAAGGATGACTTCATCAGCAGATTGCAGATTAATAACGGCGGATTATATCGGGACTAAAAATAGTGCGAGAATATCCAGCATTTCAAATTCTAGACTTTTTATTAAGATGATAATAATCGTTCGGAATGAATTTAATCAAATGCCTAATTAAATTAGGTATCTACTTCAAAAGCTAATAAAGTCTAGAAAGGACATTCTTTAATTGACAAAAGGAAAAATACGTATTCAATATATTCTGACAAATGATAATCTAAATTACGAACTATATTATAGTTCGTATAATACGTACAGGTCTTATAGTTCGTAGTATTTTTCCTTTTGTCAATTAAAGAATGTCCTTTCTAGACTTTATTAACTTTTGAAAGATGTGCGCTAAAACATTGTAATATTATTACAATGTTTTAGAGCACAAGCTTTATTTCAAAGCATCTTTACACGGAAAACTACAGAACTGCCTTACTATTCATATGAGTATTCTAATTCATCCACCATATGTTTTCCAGAATGCGGTGTCACAGCGATGTGGCCGCGTCCAGAGATGCGAATAATGGGCGGCAAGGACTCCAGCTTCGGTCGGTGGCCGTGGCAGGTCTCAGTTCGGAGGACGTCCTTCTTCAGCTTCTCATCCACGCATAGGTGTGGAGGAGCCATCATCAACGAGGGCTGGATCGCGACGGCAGGGCATTGCGTGGACGAGTGAGTTTGACATCAGCGTTGACTTTTGATTTTAATCGATTAAAACAAACAAGTCGACTGTAAGTTTTCTGTTATTATCGTTATTCTCTATGAACCGACTTCGAGCGTGAGTCTCTGGAGACGAAGTGATGTACCCCTTCGTTTGAGGAGTTCGTACCTTAAAAACAGAACCCTTATAGGATCACTCCCGTGTCTGTCTGTCCGTCTGTCACAGCCATCAGCTCGGAAATCACAAACCCGTTAAAGTTGAAAATTGGTACACACGTTCTTTGGTGACTCAAAAAGAGAGCAGAGCAAGCGTTCTGCTAAAAAAAAATAAAAACATTTGAAAGCAAAAATGCAGGACGTTTTAAAAGGAGGGCTTTCAGTAACTTCTTGCTTCTTCTGTCAAAAAAATATTGCATACATTTTGAAGAATTGATGAAGGGCAGTTTATGAGAAGGGCTTTCAGTGTAGTCCTTCATTGGCAACTTCACATTAACTAATCGTCTCACTTGTTTACAGTCTCCTGACCTCTCAAATTCGGATACGAGTTGGAGAATACGACTTCTCATCTGTATCGGAGCAGTATCCCTTCGTAGAACAAGGCGTAGCCCGTAAAGCTGTCCATCCCAAGTACAACTTCTTCACGTACGAATACGATCTGGCTTTGGTGAAGCTGGAGAATACCCTGCAGTTTGCGCCACATATATCCCCTATATGTTTGCCGGGGTCTGATGATTTGCTGGTCGGAGAGAATGCAACAGTCACTGGATGGGGAAGGCTGTCTGAAGGTGGCGTGCTGCCTTCAATATTGCAAGAGGTGACATAGTTTTTGGAATATTTCTCTAAGACACGCCGCATGTGTAAAATAAGCAACTAAATACACATAACTGACTTTAAGAAGGAATTGCTAGTTTTAGAAAGAACTGAACGTCATTGTAGCAGCTCCTAGCACCATCAAGTGAGCAAATATAGAAACTCTAACATCCTGTGTCGCGCTATCAAAGTTTTCACTACACCATCATCATTTTTGGCCTATAAACGTCCCACCATTGGATAAGAAGGCTTGGGCAGTAGTTCATGAGACCTACTGCCCAAGCAGACGATTATTTCCTTGACCGTAAAGCTTGTAGTCAATTATGACGACCGGATGGCCAAGTGGTTAGAGAACCTGACTACGAAGCTTGAGGTTCCGGGTTCGATTCCCGGCCGGGGCAGATATTTGTATGAATAACAAGAATGTTTGTTCTCGGGTCTTGGATGTTTAATATATATATGTATTTTAAGTATGTATTTATATCTATATATGTAAGTATATCTGTTGCGTAGTATCCATAGTACAAGCTTTGCTTAGTTTGGGACTAGGTCAATTGGTGTCAAATGTCCAATGATATTTAGTATTATTATTTATTTCAAATGTAATTGAATTTAGTACGTAAATTTCGAAAAACTCTCAAGATGTATAACCCGGTTTGAGTCCACGATCCTCAGCTAGAAAGGCATAACTCAAACTTTTAGGCTAACATAGCTGTTTTTTAATAATCCTTTCAGATATAGTTATACATATTAAATTCAATTTGTAACTATTTAAAAATAAACAAATAGATGTATGTATTTTACTAGTTTCGTATTAATAGTTAAATGTATGCGAGTTTTAAGTCTTGATGACTCGTTTCATCTAGTCAGATTTTTTGATAATTATCAAGCACTAGCTTTTGCCCGACTTCGTCCGCGTGTTTTGTTTGTGTATAAATTTATTTAGGGTTTCTGCTATATAGACATAGAAACTTCTACGGTTTACTGAAAAAGAGTTATTAATACATTGCTTTAATCTAAACTAATTTTTGTTCTTCCATTCTTTGGTAAAACATAAGTATTTCTACCCTAGCCAACCAAAAGACTAATTCTTCATAGAGCTCTTGACATCTTACGTCCATGTATTGTAAAGGAGGTAGGTCTATAATTAAGACGCATTCTTACTAAGCATTGCTACACATATTTCATACTGTATATAAATTTGTTTGGAATTCCTTACGAAGGATCCCCATATTTTCAAGTAGGTATGAAAAATGCTCGAAATTTGAAAATCCGAACAAATGTTTTTTAGGGTCCGTACCTCAAAAGGAAAAAATGGAACTCTTATAGGATACTTTGCTGTCGTCTTCGATCTTGTCTGTCAAGACCTTTATCCCGAACGTTGCGAGTTATTTATAGAGTTGAAATTAAAACCTAACTCAAAAAAGTTAATACTTCGGCTGTCCTAGAACTTGAAATTGTATAAAGGACTCTTAGCAAATTTTATTCCCTTTATAGCAAAATAAGTAAAAAAAATCTTGAATCATAATTTTTCATGTTGACTGTCTATGTTATAAGCCATAAAATGAACTTGCGTACATTTTGTTATTTGCTTGCTAAACTTGAATTCATAAATAACCTATGCATTGACGCCGAGTTCGAGTGATTTTGTTTTTAAGAAGAAAATAATTTAAAAATAACTCGAACAATTATTTATCTCTTATCACATGCCCAATAAAGTTTCATAAAGAAACATCGATTTATGTCGATAATGTACCTTCCACATAGCGTTCATCCCTTTTCATCCTCACAGGTCGAATTAAAAAGCTGAAACACACCGACTTATTTACTAAGCTAAATGCCAAGTTTATGTTTATTTCCAACACGACGTACTTCACCTATAAACTTTCACCCGATTTCAACCTTAAAGCTTTTTTTTTTTTCGATAAAAGATATCCTTGTTTTCCCATGTCTATTCTATCTCTGTACCAAATTCATCAAATAGTTTTACGTAACGTAAACAGACAGACAGACAGACAGGACAGACAGAGTTACTTTATTATAATATAGTCAAGTATTTCGAGGTCCTTTGTTTTGTTTGTGTTAAATGTTTGTTTGTTGTATATGAATAAAGATTAGGTTTGTGTTAAAAGAGTTATTTTGCTATGTTTATTTCTAGAATGTTTGCAAAGCAACTCGTAAACCAGCAACATATTTATCTATAGCAGCAACAGGTTAATTCATGTTTATTTTAATTGCAAAATTTAGAACGGTTAAAATGTTCTGTTCAAAGGACAAGTCTGATGAGAAACGTGTAACGTATCATTGTATATGTTTATTGTTGAAGGAAAACGTAATTGTGGGTTGTTTATTTGCTCTCCTTAGAATTATCTTTGCTATGTTTATTCCGAGTTCCTGACAAATATCTCTATAGAATTGTAAATACTCTAACACGTTTTAATCTTATTATTTAAAGTAAGCGCTTATGTTTATTTAATAAATAATCATTTAAAAAAATATATTAATGTTATAAAGTACCTGTAGCAGGAGCAAAAAATTAACAACTGTCTTAATCTTGAGTTAATTGTTCTACACATTTAAAAATAACTTGTATTTTTTGATTTTTATTGTAGTTTAAGTTTAATTAGACAAACCATGTACAATACAATACAATACAAATATTCTTTATTGCACACCATAAAGCAGTAAAATACTTATAATATAAACACTTCACGGTAGACAATAGCGGTCTTATCGCTTAAAACGATCTCTTCCAGACAACATTGGTACAAGAATTATAATATTTACAAAATAGGTGGCGGAAACAGAAACAGAAATAAAAAAACAAAAAATAATAACATTAAAACATAACATGTATTGCGAAATCCGTCATTTTGTTACGTGACAGGCGATGTCATTTAGGCTTAGTGATGTGCCAACTCGGGAAAAACGAAACTCGATTTGACTCGAGTTAAAATTCACGTAACTCGGTTTCAACTCGAGTTACATAACTCGAATTAACTGGATGAAACAGAGAGATTTTACAAAGTTTTTACCAATTTATTCCCTCACATTCGCACTAATAGTTTTAAAAAAATGGAGCCGACAAACAAATGATATTTTTATGTTTCAATTCTTTCATTTTTTATATTATTTATTTATAATGTATTGGGAGAGTTATACTAACTTAAGTAAACAAGGAAATTATTTAAACTCGAGTTGAAGAGAATTCAACCCGAGTTGATCCGAGTTAAGCCCAACTCGAGTTAATTCGAGTTATTAACTCGAGTCGACCATCACCATTTAGGCTATTGGATGCCGTACATTGAAAATACCATTTAATTTGTTTGGAATAAACATAATGATAAAATTACTTAATTTTTGAAAGTTGCAGAACTAAAGTAGTTCCATTTGAGTAGTAGAACCTGTGTTTAAATTTTTTGCTCCTGTTACAGAGCCCACCCAGTAATATATTTTACAGCGTGTTAATGGTAAAATTGTATTGAGACTTATTTATATCTACTTACATCATAGTTATGTACATTCAGTTTATGGCAAATTATTACATAATAAGTTATACATTATACATTTAATATTGTAGATAATGGTATCTCTCTATATTAAAACTATCTAGTGATAGTATACACAAATAAATATAAAGTTTTTGAAGCGGAATTATTAAACATAAACCAGTCGTTGCAATTTGAAAAATGTAGAATTTAAAGCTAGAAATACTAGGACAATTTTGTTTTAAAAATATGACGCACAGAACGCAGTGCGGTTGCTCAAGGTGCTTTGTAAACCGAGGACGCTTCTGGCTTCTAAAACATTATCCCGGATGCCCTCAAAAAGCAGGGCATGTCCGTACTAAATAGGACGGTTGGCAAGCCTTCTTCTTTTTTCACTGCCTCTTAAATCCTAAAGGTTGGCCGTTAGCTTTTTGTACTCGTCTCTATCAGCAGCCAACCGGATCATCGAAGCCTAGTCCTAATAAACCTGTTCATCTAAATGTTCCAGGTCCAAGTTCCCATCGTCTCCAATGAGCGCTGCAAGTCCATGTTCCTGCGGGCCGGGAGACACGAGTTCATCCCGGACATCTTCCTCTGTGCCGGCCACGAGCGCGGCGGTCACGACTCCTGCCAAGGGGATTCGGGGGGGCCTTTACAGGTTAACTATTTTAATATTATCAACAGAGCCTAAATCTCTCTTTTTTTGTTCAGATCAACCCTACCCAAGCAAGTAAATATGTATATTATTCGTTTATCACTGCATTTACGTGACATATCCACATTGTTCTCTTGGAGCGTTACCACTCTCACACAACGAAAAAAATAGAGACAAAAGAAGACTAATCTCACTAATTACTTCTCTACAAAACGGTAGTCTGTTATAAACTGAATTGATCAGGGTTGATCCTTAACACGTTTTCTAGAACTAAGTAGGTAAAATGGGGTCTGACAATTTTTGAATTTGCCATTGTCCTTTATTATTGGAAGTGGGTCAAAATTCACTTGCAAGATTTAACCCAAACTACATACATACATACGAACATTGTAAGATAATAAAAAGCGTGTGGTAATAATAATCAAATGCAATTTAAACTAGTTCGCTAACGTCGTTCGGAACTTGAAAACAAGATCGGTTTTCTTTTTCTTTCTCATTCGAATCTTCAGAAAAATTAAAAAAACCGACAACATTTTCTTTGTACTGTACTGTTTTCCGAAATTCACTTTTTAAAACGACCTTCTGTTTTCAGGTGAAGGGCAAGGATCAACGTTACTTCCTAGCTGGTATAATAAGCTGGGGCATCGGATGTGGCGAGGCGAACCTCCCCGGTGTATGCACTAGGATCTCCAAGTTTGTGCCCTGGATACTACAGACTGTGAACTCTTAAACCAATTAAAAGTTCACCTGCTATGAAAAAGCGGTTTGGATTGGTAGGATTTTTAAATTTGCCGCCATACTTTTTCGGTAAATAATGTAAACGCCGAGGCAATTACTTTAACGGATACTAGCGATAATATTGCCAAAGTATAGTTGGAAATGAAAATTGTTATTGATTAAGTACTTAATTGATATTTCTGAGTCCATACTCGGAGGTGAAAGCGGCCTCAACCATTTTTTTGACAAATACAGCGCGTATTTTTGATACTACCTCAAACTTTAACAATAGTCAGTGAAGGCCCTAATAATCACATTTTATTATGATTTGGTAAAAAAAATACTTATTATTTTCCTCACCAAATTAATTAGCACGCAATGTATCACTACGTGACACTACTTTGTTTTTATTCATAACGTCGCACTTGTTGACGTGAGAGCTGTCACAGAACGTTTCTCTCTAGTATCAAATTATTGTACGCATTACATTGCTCGATTAACAATTTTTTATCGGTTCACATCACTTAAATCTTCGTCTGGTTACAGTTTGAGGTAGTATCAAAAATACACGCTGAATTAAGGATAACACGCGCTTACAACAATTATTAAGCGTGTGAAAGGGAATCCTGCCTTTTCGCAGAATATTTTTTCCCAAATGTTTCATTTGCCAGCTGTTTTATTTCCCAACTCTCAATTTTCTCCGAAACCAAAAAAAAAACTCTGTGTATTTTCTTATGGTTTTATAGAGCATAGTGGGAAAGGATAGGTTAGTTCTATGAAAGTTCCGAAATAATATGGTTTTATTGAAAATCATGACTTGGGAAATAAAATTGTGTTGGCAAATGAAACGTTTAGGAAAAAATATTACAGCGAAAAGGCAGAGAACAGTGTAAAAGAGCATGCGGATACGAACGCACACGCGCTTGAAGTACCATTTACTATGAAACCGTTTGAATACGAATTGGACTAGGAATAATACTGATATCTGAAGACAAACGTGACGTTTATCGTTTCAGTTACGCCGTGATTATGGCCCGTAATATTGCCGCATTTACGTCACAAAAGAGTAAATTAATTTTAGTAAATTCAATACGAAACGTAGACAGAATTGTTAATTTCATTTGTAGCCTGTCTACGAAGAAATTGAGACCAGAGGCCGTATCGCCTAACGTTTCTGACGCTCGCGATCGCAATTTAACGACAGTTTTTGTATGCGAAATCTGTCATTTGATTGCCATCGCGAGCGCCAGAAAGGTTAGGCAATACGGCCTCTGAGCCCATATCGACTAACGCACAAGTGCTCGCAATCGAATTCATCTCTTTTTATTCGCATCAACGTTTGACAGGAAGAAACGATTGTGGTTATGAGTGCGTTAGACACTATGACCTCTTGGCCATAAGTGAACGCGAAACGGTCGGAAAAGGAATCTGTGTTCCATTGAGTTAGGAACAAATTAAGTTTTAAATTACTACCATAAATTGCTTTTTGAAGCGTTTGATACTAAAGATACCGACAAAAACGAATACGAATGCAGTGCAAGTTACCTTCAAAAATGTTGATTCGATTCAACGTTTTGTGAGGTGTTTTATATAGTCTTCTGTGACAGCGACAGACAAACATCGTAATAGCGATGTTGTGTGAATGATTGCTTGTTCTAAGTCCGAAGCGAATAAATATAGAGAACTAGCCATTACCTGCGGTTTTGCTCGCGAGAGCCAAACTAAAAAAAATGGTTTCATAATACTAGAAAGATAAAGGCCAGTGTAATTATATGAAATGAAATTAAATAGTTTATTTGAAATACTTTAAACATGGTAAAATTGGCCTTAAATAGTGCTAATGTACAGTGACATGTCTTACCAGATACATTAGCATGCAAACATTGTCTTATTTTCTAAAAAAAAAATATTTTTGCAGAAACGAATTAAATAATTATATACATTGTTCGTTCATGTTTAACCCTAGTTTTTTTATTGTTTGCTTACACCTTAAAGTTTTTCACATAAATACAAAAGGCCAGATATATTGTAGACATTATTGGCAGAAAATACAGTTGCTAATTACGTTAGATATGTTGGATTATTTAACCGTAATTAAATAATTGGCTAGCTTGTTATATCCGTTGGCAAATAATTAGCGAAATGGGATAATATGTAGCAGCAATGTTATTTAAGAGACAAAATGCTACGGACTTAAAATAAGTACTATCTCAAGTTCTCAACCGTAAAAATAATTAGATTACGGACTATAATGAACACCCTTATTACTGCTTTTTACTCGAGTATTTAGTAAAGAATTAGGTTTAGTATTCGCTGTATTTCGGCTTTTTTGCCAATATAAATGAGTTAACAATCTTGACCTGCCTCTTTATTGAATTCGAACGACTACGTAATATGTCAACAGAATGCTACAATTAAACTATGATACATAATAGTATAATTGTTACTTATAACACAATGTTTTAGACTATCGCGATAATTAAGTACTAATTTTATGATTTACATTCGGGTTTTGTTCTGCGTACCTTGATTTTAGAGAAGCTCGATATTTTGGCACAGTTGTATGCGCCATGATCACGAGAAGACAATATCGAAATATGAGTATGTGCCGAAATATCAAGCTTCTTTAAAATAAAATTAAGTATGCGCTGGTTATGAGGAACAAAACCCGAATTTATATCATAAAATTGTTACTCATGTTATAAAAGTATTATGAAAAGAGAAGTTAAGATTTGTTGTGTTGCAAAAAAACTGAAGTAAATATTTTCTAAATAAAGTATATGTTTATTCATTTATTTTGTAGAGGAACCAAATGTTTAAATTTACGCAGACAGTTTTAAAAACTTTGTCTAGTTGGAATATATCATGAAGAATACGAGTGCACGTGGGCCGGTTTTAAGTTTGGTACCCTTTTTAATTAAAGCAAAATGACATTGAAGTTACCATATTTTCAATGAGTGAAACTAAAATTGGTACTGTACGTGAAAAGCGGCCAATGGGCCTTAAAGAGCTAAAGTTTAGTGAATAAGAACAGACGATGTGTTACCATACGTCTAGTTTGTTGTCTTTTTCTATCCAAGGAATGAGGTAGACAAAATCAAGAATAACCAAGTATCAGTAACGAATAAATTGTCATAAATTTGTTTTCTTCTAGACATTTTGAGCAGTTTCTGTACTTTAAGTCTTTCTACTTCTTTGTAGGTTGTGTAGTCACCAGAAATAAACTATAATGTCGGATATAACAGAGCACTCAAAATATCTGACATGTTCTAACGACTAAATGAATATAGTTAGGTACTTTAGATATTTTTGTGTGCTTTCTCTAATCACATATTATAGTTGTGACTGTACATTTTTTATATAATTACGACCAATGGAAATGCGTATTGTTGAGTATTGTGTAAATATGTGTTTTTTTAATTTATTTATAAGCAGAATAATTCTAACAAAACAAGCATTTATTTTTTGCAATGTAAATACGTATAAATAGGTTTTCGCTCTTGCCTTTGTTTTAATTTTTATTTAATCCAGTATTATTTTAACGTTGTTTTCTTTTTTGTAAATAAACTCAAAAATAAAACACAAACTCTTTTTTATGTTATAATTTAACGTGCTGCCTTAAACGTGCTAGTTTTGTATGTACTATTATTGTATAGATTTATACGAATAATGTTGTTAAAATGTAAATTAAATGTGAAAATAGTTAACCAAAACACAATTTTACGCTACGCTTTCGTCGAAGTAGGTTAAACAAATGCTTAATGACGTGATGTCTTTATAAGAATCTATATTAATTTTGTTTAAATAGTTTATGATGTTGTTGACTTCATATTGTTCGTTTGCACAATAGTTTTGTTAATGATTAAATATCGAAAGTATTATTGGTTTATCTTTTCTTTACCCTATTTTAGTTCATTATTCAGACATTACTTTAAGGAACTATAACTTTTCGCCTATACTTTTTTTTCTGTTTTTATTAGCAGAATGCTTGCCATGATTTGAGTTCGCATCTCACATAACACCAATTTCGATTCATTCTCTTATATGAAAATGAAAATGAAATGAAAATGAAAATTTTATTATACACACAAGCAATATTACATTTTTAGTAGTATACAGTGGACCCCAAACTAGGCTGAGCCTGTATCTTGGGGCCCGATATTCTTCTTAATCCAACGGATCTCAATTACGAAGATTGAACAATCAAATACTATCAAAGGTGCACTAAAAAAACTACCTCCTTTTTGACGCGCTTTAGTAAAAAAATAAATAAATTAACTTTGATAACAATATTAAGACTCAAACAGATTGTGACTCTTTGTACGGTACACTCAGTGTATACACGCATTATACTTGCGTATACATGCGTGACACTTGCTTTTCTACAGCGATACAAAAGGTCACAGCTCATTAGATCCACCCGGCACCCGATCAGCACCGCCTCGCCGCGAGCGGTTAGTATTCTTTATATGGATTTGTATGGGCATGCGCTCACTACATCAACTCAGTAGCGCCACCGGTTCGCCTCGCTCGCGAGGTATCCAATGTCCATGCGCGGACGGCGAGTAGACCACTCGGTGATAGCTCGCTGCTCATACGCTTGCCTCGCGTGAACCGCGCACGGTCGGCGCGGCGCTCCCCACCCTCATTTCATAATAGATTACTCGGAAATTCGTGGACTACGCGGCGTTCACTCGTTGACCACGCAAGGTCTACTCGTTGTCAACGCGGCGCCCACGGCCGGGGTGGACACCAAAAGTCGAGGCGGTGCTGTTCGGGTGCCGGGTGACTCTAATGAGCTGTGACCTTTAGTGTACCTACCTACCGTGTAAAGTGTCGTAGTATAAACATAGCTGTAATATTTTTATATAATATATTTTTTAACTGAACGTACTGAAACCAAACATTTATCAATTTAACATTATAATGGACATCTCGCATTTATGGTCAATGACAGTGCTCCGTAATTGTCATGTATATCGGAATAAAGTACCTGTAAATAGTTTATAATATGGCTTACATGATGATGATGATGTGGATGTACTGTATAAATAAATAAATAAATTTAACTTCACGTCGAAGTGAAGTTATTACAGGTCCATTTAATTTATAAATATACCAACATAGTCAGCCTTCTATTTAATTTGCTAATTATCTCCGGAGCTCGTGCAAACTATTCAAGTTCATTACCTTATAATTTAGGTGTCTGGCAACTATGTGGAGTGTTTAATATAGTTTGGATTGCTTTGGTCAATGAATTAGGCGCGGACGAGTTCAACACACCACCCGCACAAATTCCTGACAACCATTTGGGACCTTCATTTAGCTGTGGCATAGCTTAGCTTTCTTGTAGCGGATTCAAAAGAAATGAACAGTAGTCAAATGATGAGCCGAAAAAAGAACTACCTATTTAATTTTTTTTGCATTTTAAAACAAAGAAAAACCATGTAATAAAATAGATTATAATAAGGAGCGGTTAACGTTTTTTTTAAATAACAATGTCTGATTTAAAAACACGAGAGAACAATGTGTCACCCAGATAACTCCAGAACCTTATTTGTGAATATAACAGCCGATAACTTATTAAAATAGATATAAGCAGGGGCTGCCCACCCCACCCCTCCCCCACCCTGGGTATGCCCATAGGTATAAAACTATTAATTTCCGTTCCAAATTAGAAAAAGTGCATAAGTTCCATATCAGTAAATTTGACTTTAGGTGTTCAGTTTTTAACACAGACTTGGGTACCTAATGACTGTCATGGTAATGAAATAAGAGCAGTCTTCACACACGTAGAGGATGCTTAAAAAAACATGTATAATAATTTAACCCATATTTAGGCTACTGATTACTAATACGATACAATTGGAGAAACATTGAAATACGAAAATAAAATAAAACATTGTATGGAAATAATCTCTTCTTGTGACTCAACTAACATACAAAAACTGTTTGTATGTGTTCTATGTTCAACTTGTATCGTATTAGTAATCAGTAGCCTTCATGTGGGCTAGGCTATATTAAAAAAAACAGGATTTTGTTAACATTCTTTAGATAATTTAAAGGATTATTTGGGACGTTTTTGTTATGGTTCATGGGATATGTTAATTCAGGGTTATGTCAAAATTAAAAACATTAAAAGATTTTTACATGTAAATATCAATAATCATTTATTTATTTCAATAAATTATATTAGATTTTTGTATATTTGTATTTTGTAAATTTGCCACAATCATGATCAAAAACTGATCACAAAAAACGTACGCATTATAATTTATAATTTATTTAACAACATTTCATAAAGTATTTTTTATGTACAAATACATTTGCTTTATTAGGTTCATAGTCATTAAAAAGAATAGAAGAAGAAAAGAAAATAAGCGTAAAACAATTGAAGAGTTTAAAAAAATCTAGACAAATGTAACAACATAATTCAAGAACAATTAAAAAATATATATATAAAATCCCTAAACAATAGACCTATTACAATGTTAAATCAACTCTTTCATTTTAAAAAAATAGCAATAAACTAAACTCGCTGTATTTGTTTCTATACACATCGTAACAAAAATGTGAAGGGAAATTACACTAGAATAAGATAAAGATTGAAAAATTCTATTTAACTGTCTGGAGCGAGAGAAATAGAAATATTTTTTTTACAATTACATACAAGAAACGACTTCCTTTGATGTTCGAAAGATACGCACCATTGGAAAACTTTTTATATTATTATTGGTATCTACCTACTTATTTTGCTGGAAATCGTAATAATTAAACGTACTGATTGCTTCAACTTAAATTGAACATAAAAATGTTATACATTAAATGTATACAATACAAATTTTATATATACAAGTTTTGCGAAACAATATAAAAATAAGGCAAAACCAGTTACAATCCATTCAAAAATATCACAGGGTCTTATTTCGACGTAATAAATGCCATGATAACATAATTTTTTGAGTGTTTTGCATGGAAACCTACATAGTTTGCCCTTGAGAATACAAGACAAAAGTTAAAATAAAAATGTATACAGTATTAACATGATACCTAGCTTAAGATAAAACTATTCATTCTACCAGCACATGTCCATTTTTTGCAAGGTTACTTTTAACCACTTCAGAAAATTTTCTATGGAATCATCATAACGTATATATGTAACATGTTGCCACTACCATAAAATTACTACAGATTGTAATAGAACATAAACACCTTAAATTCTTTGCTACAACTATTAAAATTCGAATGAGGGAATTGTAGATCATCAAGACGCTGAATACTACGTGTCGCCTTGCATCATACATGGACTGTGTACCTATGCAAGGCGACAACATTTAGTTGTTTAACACAGCTTAATGCACGGTCGAGTCTCTAGAAAACCATATTCTAGATTCAAAATACTATCTGAATGTTTATTTATATCATCTAATTTGCATATTTGATCAATGAATGAATTGGGATCCTGATTTGACATCCTCGCTTTTGGAAATCCAACTTTAGACAAAGATAAATAGTTTTCTAACGATTGGAGTTCAGTTATTTGTTCTTTTGATATGTGCAAATTATTGTTTTCATTCGAATCCCGATATAAAATTTGATTTTTATCGCACGGTGCTGCTGTAGGATTAGATGCTGTAAAAAATCTTTGAATGTTCGGTACTAGCTTATTATGAATAGTTGTTGAATCAAAATTTTGATTGTACGGTGAATGTGCTTGATTATTTGATGGTTGTGGATTAAAATCACGCGCTGGATCGAAATTACGATTTATTTGTGGTTCCCCAAAAGAGTCAGGTTTTGAGCTAAAATTTTGTGTTTTTGATGATTGATGGTGGAAATCATGTGGCGAATTTAATTTTTGGTTTGGCGGTGGATGCCTGAAAAATCTAGGTTGACTTTGCAATGGTTTATGATGAAAACCGTGTGCAGGATTAAAATTTTGATTTGATGGTGGCTGCTTGAGTAAACTAGATTTCGGGCTCAAATTTTGTGTTTCCGGAGGTTGTTGGTGGAAATCATGTGCTGAATCAAATTTTTGATTTGGCGGTGGATGCTCAAAAAAACTAGGTTTTAGGTTTAAATTTTGTTCTTGCGATGGTTCTTGATTAAAACCATGCCCAGGTGGCGGCATATTTTTTTCATTTTCCGATGGTTGTGTAGATATTGTGTTTACATTTGTTTTTTCTTGTGTTTGTCCTTCAAAACAATGTGCCTTATCAATATTTTGAGTATGCACTATTAGTCCAAATAAATCAGTCGGCGTTTCTAAATGAGATACTGATTTAACACCACGTATTTCCTGTAAATATGTAACAGGACTGTCACGATCTTGACTTTGCGGGATTTTAACGGGATTGAATGTTGAATTGTATGTTTCATTGTGCTGTGAAAAAGCATTAAAAGAAGATACCTGTTCGTAATTTGCGCTCTGCTCTACCCGTATAACAAATTTGGGCATATTTGCTAAATCTAATTGAGCTTTCTGAGGTTCAACAGCTTTATTACTCAAATTTTGATTACTCGAGCTTGATGTATGCGTTGCAGAACTAGATTTCTTATTGACAGTTGACTTAAAATTTTCAGTGTTCTGAGTTAGCGCTGGCAAATTTGTCGTAGGATCAAATCCTCGACTTTGTGAACCGCCACCAGAAGTAGACGCATCTTGCGATGCCTGTTCATTTGAACTATCTGTTTGATGAAAACTTTTATTTTGAGGAGAGTGTTGTGTGGTTTTTAATCCTGGATCGAAATGTTGATTATTTGGTGGTGCAACAATATGAGGTATTGAATTATTTTTTTCAGCAGGCAATGGTACATCATCAAAATTAGGTTGCTGTATCATGGCAATAAAATTCGATAAAGGACCACCTTGATTACGCGGAGCAGCCAAAGCGGGCTCATTGAGGTATGGTTGTTCATTAAAACCCAGTGCTCGACTTAACATCTGCTGTGCATTTTTTGCAGGGTGGGGAACTGGATCAAAATCATGTTGTTGCGGTGGTGCAACTATATTGGAAATTGAATTAAATTTTTGATTTTTTTTTATTAACTCGTTTTCGATAGGTTTTGATTCAGAACTTTGGCTATGCTGTATCAGTGATGAAAGATTCGATGTAGGATGCAAATCTTGACGAAATAGTTTAGCAAAACGGGAAGCTTTGTACGGCGGTGGTGGCACCGTGTAATCAGCAGGTGCAGGAACTGGATTGGAACTTTGAGTGTGCAATGAAACAACAGATTTGAATTGCGAAAAAAACATTTGGATGTTCGATAGAGGCTTATTTAAACCGGGTTCTGAATCAAAATTTTGACGAGTCACAGAATTATATTCAGGACGAAAACTTTGACTATTAGATGTATGTGGAATAGTATTGGATACAGGATGAACAATTTGACTATGCAAGGAACCGTCAATAGAATAGGATGCACGTTTAAATCTTTGGTTATGAGTTGTATGTGTAATGGAATTGGACACAGGATTAAAACTTTGATTTTGAGGTATTTTTGCAACAGAATCAGATGCTCTATAAAAACGTTGGTTGCGCGATGACTCATTAGCAATGTCCAATACAGAATGAAATACATGATTTTGTGGTGTAGGTATCGGATAATTGGTTGCATGCTTAACATTTTTGTTTTTTAATGAATGCTTATTAGAAGAAGACGCGTGACTAACGCTTCCTACTTGCCGTGGAAGAGCAATGAGACCAGATGCTTGATTCGAATCTTGGTTTTTTGATATACTTTCGCTAAATTCTACTGTCGGCTCAAAGCTTTGATTTTGCGATGTAACCCGATTTGTTCCTAAATCAGTATTTAGATTGTACCCAAAGTTTTGATGGTACTGTGAAAGTGCGATGGAATTCAATATTGGATCAAAAACTTGCTTAGGATACGTCCGTGGTTCAGCAGAATTAGAACTCTGACTGTGAGTTGTATGAGTAGCCAAATTATCTTCAACTTCAATAACTTGATCGAGCTCCGAGAGTTCTGTAGAATTACAACCTGGATCAAAACTATAATTAAGCGGTGTATGCTCAGAAAAGTGGTCTTTCAGCTCAACGTTTTCATCTTGGGGGATTGACAGTGTAGTACTTGACGCAAGGTCACGAGTGTGTGCAACATTATTGGAGTTAAGTTCAGACGTTTCATTGCCAAAATTGGGTGCTGAATCAAGATTACTATTGTGAGATGCTTGATCGTCTGGACTGTGCAATGCAGGTGCTGTAGGATCAGCATTTGGGACAAATCCTTGTTTATGACGGTTAAGTACAACACGTTTTGATTTACGTGTAACGGAACTGTATGTAGGCTTCGTTTCACTGTGTGAAATTGACATAGCTGGAATTGAGGCAGTATCATCACAATCACTGTATGGTAAATTTGCAACCCATTGGGAAGTACACTCAAAACTTTGGCTCGGTACTACTTGTGATATAGAACGGGATGATGGAACAAAAGGTTTTGCATCAGGATTAAAACTACTTTGACTGCACGAAATAGATGAGATGGAAACCGAATCAATGCTTTGGCTGTTTGATGTGAGGGCAGAAGAATTGAACATTGGTTGAAAACTGTGATTTAGTGATGTATGTCCGGCTAATTTGGATGCCTGGTCAATATTTTTTGTTTCAGGATTAATACTTTGATTTAGCGGTATATGTCCAGTTGATTTTGATGTCAAGTCAATATTTTTGGTATCAAGAGTAGTACTCTGATTTAGCGTTGTATTTTCAGTTGATTTGAAAGATGTATTAACATTTTTTCTTTCGGGGTTACTACTCTGACTTAGTTGAGTATTTTTACCTGATTTGGATGGTGCCTTACTTTTTTTGATTTTTTGTTTAACACTTTGATTTAACGCTTTATGTTCAGGTGAATTCAAAACTACATCAATATTTTTAGTTTTATGAGTGATACTTTGATCTAGAGGTATTTGTTTAATTAGTTTGAATATTGCGTCAACATTCTTGGGTTCAGTACTAATGGTCTGATTTTGTGGTGTATTTCCAGTTGATTTAGATGCTATTTTGTCTTTTTTAGTTCTTAGTTCACTTTGACTGAAAAAATGATAACTAACTAATTTAGATGCTGAATCAAGATTTTTGGTTCCATTGCTAACACTTTTATTTAGTGATATTTGTTTAACTGCTTCGGATGAACGATCAATATTTCCTGTTCCAGAATTATCACTTTGATTAAACGGTGTATTTTTAACTAATTTGGATGCTACCTTAATTGTTTTATTATTTTGAGTAGCACTTTGATTTAGCGGTTTGCGTTCGATTTTTTTCGATATTAGATCAATATTTTTGCTTTCAGAATTGTTATTTTGATTTAGAGGTATGTGTTCAATTACTTTGGATACTACGTCAACATTCTTGGTTTCAAAATTACTGCTCTGATTTAGCGGTGTAGTTCCAGCTGATTTGCATGCTACTTTACTCTTTTTAGTTTTCAGTTTAACCCTTTCTTTTAGAGGTTCATGTTCAACTGATTTACATGTTGAATCAAAAACTTTTGTATCGTTGATAATACTTTGATTTAGTGATTTCTGATTAACAACTTGATTAAGTGGTTTATGCGCAACTGATTTCGAAACTATATCATTATTTTTGGTTTCATTATTGTTACTATGATTTAGAGGTATGTGTTCAACTAGTTTGGATGCTCCGTCAACATTCTTGGTTTCATAATTATTACTTTGATTTAACAATGTATTTACAGCGGATTCGGATGCTATTTTACCCTTTGTAGTTTCTAATTTAACACATTGGTTTAGAGATTTATGTTTAATTGATTTAGATGCCAAATCAAGATTTTTGATTTTATTGCTAACACTTTGATTAAGTGGTATATGTTCAACTGGTTCGGATGATGGGTCATTATTTTTGGTTTCAGAATTACTACTCCGATTTGACAGTATATTTCCAGCTAATTTTGATGATGCCTTAATTTTTTCATTTTTCTGACTAACACTTTGACGTAACGGTTTATGTTCCACTGTTTTCGAAACTAAATCATTATTTTTGGTTTTATAATCGCTACTTTGATTTAGAGGTATGTGTTCAACTAGCTCGGATGCTGCGTCAATATTCTTCGTTTCAGAATTATTACTCTGATTTTGCGATGTTTTTTCGACTGATTTGGATGCCGCTTTTCTTTTTTTAGTTGCTGGCTCTAAGAGCAATGATGCAATGGATATAGACGCCACAGCAACACAACTGGAGATAGGATCAATATTTTGACTAAGCGGCGCATGTGCATCTGGTTTGAATGCTGAATCAAAACTTTCTTCTGATTTATTACTTTGATGATGTGGCTTAGATTCAACAAAAAATGATGCTGAATCAACACTTAACGTATGTGCTGCCAGTTCAGAGGAATTAAACATAGGTTGAAAACTCTGATCACATGGTGTTATCGCAACTGGGTTGAATGTTGGATCTAAATTCACAACTTTGGGACTAAAACTTTGACTGTACGGTGTTAATGCAACAAAATTAGATGCTGGATCAAATGTTTCTGTTTTAGAACCACAAATTTGATTAAACTGTGTATGTGCAACTAAATTGGGCGCAGAATCAACATTTTTCACGTCAGGTGTTGATATAACGGAAATAGATGCCGGGTCAACGTTATCATCGTGCGGTGAAACCGCAACAGAGCTGGTGGTAGGATCAATAGTTTGAATTAGCGGTGTTGAAGGAACACATGAGGATGTTGCATCAAAACTTTCATTTTGCAATATTTTTGAAATGGAAGGGTTATAGCTGTCATTGAGTATAGTTGACACCGAAAGTGATGCAAGATCGATATTCTCGCAGTGCGCCGATGTCGCAGTAGAATTAGCTATATTACTAAAACTTCTATTAATCATTGATAGTTCAATGAAAAGTATTGGAAAACTTTGATTGTGTGGCGGTGCAGACCAATCATCGATAAATACCTTTTTATTCAACAGAGGAAGACTACAATTGAGTTTCAATAGTCCTCGCGCATATTTCTCAGCGAGTGGGTCAGGTTTTTGTAAACTTTGTAAGGGTAAATTAGCTTCTGGTGGAGAAGTTTTAAGCATGGAGGTCATTTTGTCTGAGAATTTGTGATTATTAGGTATTACCACTCTTGAGTGTATTACTTCGGAGTCTTGTGGAATACTTAAAATATTTTTAGGTGAAGAAGCTCTAAATTTAATCTTACTTTTAGCGGCCGCTTCATCATCTTCAATTAAAGGTTTTTGAGGTAACCGTCGTCTCACTTTCCTTATCCTCCTAAGTGACAAATTTTGGTTACTGATATCGCTCTCGTCATTGCTCCCTTCTTTGCTTTTACGTCCTTGGCTACCCCCTGGGCTCGTGAGGGTCATTGTTAAAGGATTCTGTAAAACAGAAACTGTTAATAACGGGAATAATTTAAAAATTATCGAGTAATCTTACTTAAATGTATATGTACTTACTTTGCGTATTAACAATCAAAAACAATGGAATAACATAATTATTCGTGAAATAACTATGTTTAAAATAATAAATTAAAATCAAGCGTACTGCTTTCGTCGTAAAAATAAAATAAGTGATGTATATTGTGTTAGAAAATACCGCGAGGGTATGAAGATTCGTTATTTTGAAGCGTTTAGTTCTTACATTATTTGATGTTAAATAAACTTTTAATGCCAGGAACATATTTTTGTTATTTAATTATGCTTACATATTTTGAAAACATTAGTTATATTGTTATGTTTTATTTAAAATCTGTCATGTTTTATCTCGTTAAAACTTAAAATATTAGAGTAAATTGGCATTTAAGAGTTTAGTTACTGCAAAAATGTTAAAAACATTTGACGCAGTAGCGCTGCTTTCCATTATAATGAGTAAAGAATCTACAGGAAAAGAAATTTCATGTTATCTGTTTTAAATGGCTTAGCATTAGTTACCTTGTCTAGCGTGGGGGACGCTACAATAGGTAAATCTCTCTCCGCGCATTAATCCATTGTAAAATCCAAACAGCAAAAGGTGCACAGCTAATTAAAACCAACTAACATTACAATGGCGAATTAATTCATGCTTCGAATTGTATTTTAAAGTATTATATTGTGAAGTTGACCGTGGAATTATTTTGCCGCCCTAAGGTTTAATATCAATTGTACAGCTTTAAATTGGTAAATATTTATTTTGTCATGAATGTGACGATGTAGAAATTGTCACAAAGGTGAAGCACGTCGTTAGATCGATTGTATACTTTATTATTAGTGGAAAGTACCTTTATAATCATTAAATTAATAATGCAATTTCGAACGAAGTTCTGTGTGTTTTTGAAAACGATCGAACTTGTCAAAGAATATTAGTCATATGAGATCAAGACAGACCCGTTTCAGTAGATATGTAATACAATTTTTTAACAGTTGCTCATTGTGTTAAAATATCCCACTATTATCACTAATATTATAAATTACAAAGCTTGTGAGCCTGTTTGTTTCTTTTTTACCTCATCACGTCAGGCTATAATTTATATTAATACTGATTTAAAAAAGGATAATAACTTCAATTAGGAATAAATAAATATTAGAGACAATGACACGTACCTTTTTACAAGTATCTCAAAGTTTGTCGATTGTATTTTGTTTCTGTTCTTTTGTACAATAAGGATTTTACATACATATATACGAGTATGTTACAATTTTAACCATCATCATCATCATTATACCAGTCCATGTTCGTTATACTGCTGGGCACAGGTTTCTTTCATAATTAAGGGGTTTGAGGCAAGCTCCCGGGCGGGCCCAGTCCGAATTTCGAACTTTTCACTCACAATTGAAATGCTTCGCAGATTTGTGCGGGCTTTCTTACAATGTTTTCCTTCATCGGAAATCTCATGATTAATTTCGAATATATATTCGCACATGAATTTCGAAAAACTCGGAGAAGCGAGCCCAGGTTTGAACCCGCGATCCTCTATCTATCCAGCTCAAACCACTAGGCCACCACGGCTGTAGTACTCATAATTTTAATAAGTACCAGATTCAGTTAATTATTATAAACTTCATTTAATTGTGTAGAATAACAGAACTACTCCTGTAATTTTTGACTCATTGCAATATTTTTCAACTAAAAGCATACCCACATTTGAAAAAAAAGTTTATGCTTTGCTGTCTTACTATTTAAACACGGCGCCATATAATATAAGTACTTAATATAATTTTAAAGAGTATTTCACATAGTATATTTTCGAAAAATTATACATTGGACAATTGTAATTAAGCTTGAATAAATAAAAGCCGGTCGTCTCCGTCACACTGAGTGACTAGTTACGTGTGAAAAAAAGGACGTTTATCTTTTTATCCTTCACGCCGTTGATGCTAAAGTTGATGAAGGTTTCGAAATCGCTTCAGCTATACTTCGTTTTTTTAGCATTAGAAAAACGGTAAACAATCTTGAAGAGTCTTTTGAAAAACGTTTTTAAAAAACAATTAACTATTACTTATGACACCAAATGAATGTAAATGATCATTATTTTCCCTTGCTAATTGTTACATATTTGCTGTAACTTATTTTTCAAAAGTGTTTTTCAATAAAAAGACACGTCAAGATTGCTTACCTTCTTTCTAATGCTAAAAAAAACGAAGTACTTATAACTACATGGACCGAATAAAATTAAAGGCAGAATTCGGCGAAAGGCAGGGTAAAACTAAGCTACCCGTCCTGCTTTGTAGCTCAACCTAGTACGTATTTTGAAAAAAATGTGTACCTACTTGTTTGCGTGGAAATGTGCATACATCTCAAGGAGTAGTTTAACGAACGTGTTAGCAAAACTCTGTCTTTTCCTTTTATTTAATTTGAATGAAACTTCGACTAAGAAAAAATTAAATTTGAATAGGTACTAAGTTTTGTGGCTTCTTTACATGCATCAAATTTTAATTAAATCAGACTAGTGGGTCAAAATTGACCAAAAAAACTAAATAGGTATACGATATGAATTTAACATAACAATGATCATCATCCCAGCCTATAGTCGGCGGCCGATCGTAAAATTCGCCACGAAATTCCTAGGCATACCGTGAAATGGCGCCATTTCATAAATTGGCTAAGTGACTTTCGCCATATCGTTCAAAACTCACCATTTAACGATTTGCCTAGTGACGTTTAGGCAGATCATGAAATTCCTACGCATATCATGAAACGCCGCCATCGATCTGCTGTATTGTTTCTCAGGCACATCGCACGTGATATGCCTCGCCAACTTTTAGGCATATCATGAAATGGCGCCATTTCACGATATGCCTAGGAATTTCGTGATCTGGTGGATTTTTCAATCGGCCGCCGACATTATACAAGTCCCATTGCTGGGCACAGGCCTCCTCTTAGAATAAGAGCGCTTGGCTCGTTGTTCCCACGCGGACCCAGTGCAGATTAGTAACTTCACATACTTCGAATTGTTGCGGAGGTTTGTGCAAGCTTCCTCACGATATTTTCCTTCGGGTTTGAACTCACGACCCTCTGCTTGACAGGGCTAATATTAAATCACTAAGCCGCCACGGCACAAATCATACACCCGAATTAGAGTTAATTCAATAATTATATTTAATTATAATAATAGGTTGGTAGTTTCTTATAATATTTATAAATTGACAAATTTCAAACAATTTTTAAAATTAAAGCAGTGCTACCCCCAATTTAAAAAATTTGAGTCTTCCTTCTAAGGATGGTATTGTAGAAAGTCTTTGAAAGAACTCTAAGAATCCTAGCAAATTGCACGCCGCTCTTGTGTCTAACGACCTGCATTGTTGCCGCATCCTGTACGCATTTTTGTATCGGAATCCGACCTATTTCTCACTTTAACGGCACGTCTTGGCTCAAAGGAAAAGGTATTAAATCCTATTTATAACTGCGAAAGTTTTACTAATGCACTAAAGAGTTTTTAAATTTTACAAGCTTCTATTTAACTTGCAATGTACCTATGTAGGTATGTGCGGCTCAAATTCTACAAATAAATTTAGATCAGTTCCAGTGGTCAGATTGGCTTAAAATTTGGCATACATTATAATGTAAATCTGGTGACAATATACTCGTAATAATCAGGCAGTAACATCATGGTAGTCCATCCAGGATCGTCTCCGTAGGACAGCATCCCTCAATGGTGTCTGACATCGACTCGAAGCTTGGTATGGAAATGTAGTTTAGATGACAATACAGGTACAGTAAGCAAAAAAAACTTGTTAAAAAAATTATACTTTTATTCTTATTGATTATTTTGAACTTAATTCTAGAATACAATCATTTTGATACATAAAATTTGTTACATGAGCTATAACTTCTTGATATTGTCCTAATCTTTTTTTAGTAAATTTTTATTTTAGTCGTAAATCAACTCTATGTAGGTACTTTTAGTTTGTAAGATTGAAATATTGTATGCTGGACACTGACAGATGGTGACGTACTAAATGTAATAATAAGAACCTATGTATACAAACTCACAACCCATCACTAAATATTTGAACACACAAATATTTGAGCACAGTAATATGACTAAAATATAAGCTAATCTTCAATCGGAAGCAATACCTACACTTCCACTGAACGTAGAAGATAGGTATAGTTTATTTAAAAGCAGGACGTCACGGAATGACTTACAAAATTATAAACATCTAGATAGATGATTATGTATGTACATGCTTTTATAATTAAATAAAAATTCTCTTAATTTTTGACTTTTTCCGATTTTTTTGCCGTTGCTTATCTTTATCTTTTTACGCTCCATCCAAATTAATTTCGGCAGATAAAACCCGAATTAACCATTAAAACAGACGTAACCATAGCATAAACTGAATTTTGAAACAATAATGCAAGCATAAGCAATTAGCCGGAGTAGGTTCACCAAGTCTTGACTTAAAGCAAGACATTTGTGTAAACCAAATGACAAATAAAATTTAATTTAAGTGGTGATAACCTACTAGGTACAATCTGACTCACTTATTTTTACCTTCAATAGAACGTACCCTTATTGGTAAATATTGGAAAATCTATTACGTTCTCTTTTTAGCGTAAAAGGGTCAGTTATCCTATTTCCATTCTAACTCTGTTTGTCTATCTGGACACATTTGTATGAAATTTGATATGCAGATAGTTCAAAATTTTGGGGCGGACAAAAGATGGTTTTATCCCGGGAAATTGCATAATTCCTGTGGGACAGCGATAAAAAAAATCTACACAGTCAAAGTCGCGGGCAATAGTTTTACTTTTTTAATAAAACAATATTTGTTCGATAATGTGGAATGAGAAAGACTACATAAAAACAGTATCACCACATAAACTTTGTTTTAATATTTGAACATAACTTTTTCAGTGGGTACTCTATGGGTATTGATCTAGCCGTTTTTAACCTCCGACGGAAAAAAAGACGGGTGTTATAAGTTTGACCACTCTTAGCTCTTAAACGGGTGAACCGATTTGAATGCGGTTTTTTTATTTGAAAGTAGGTTTTCTAGCGACGGTTCTTAAACATGTTTTATCAAAATCGGTTCAGCCGTTTTTGAGTGATTGAACTTTTATAGTGACAATGTCGGATTAAATGGCGGATTTTTGACGTCAAATTGTTTTTTTTTTTTTAAACCTATCGAGTAGGGATTTAAAAACAAATTACAAAAATATACACAAGCCATGTGTTTTTATTTACCGTTTTCACAGAAATATACAAAAAAGTATGAAAAATAAAACAATAAATTTAAAAAATCAAAACCTGACTGCATTAAAAAATACTAAAAAGAAGAAAACAAAACGTGGTCTAGAACTCTGTTAAGTAGATAACTTAAACTTCAACAGTCGGGACCCATTCAAATCGCGACCAGCTAAAAAATTCTTAGTATCTAATGGGTCCCGACTGTTGAAGTTTAAATTATCTACTTAACATAGTTCTAGACCACGTCTTGTTTTCTTCTTTTTAGTATTTTTAAAGCAGTCGAATTTTTTTTTTTTTTTTTTTTATTTGTTTGTTCACGTGTAAACCGCTAAACCCATTTAGATTAAAAAAAAGTTTTTATGCCGCAAAATTGCATAGTTCTCGCGGGATAGCGAATTCCACGCGGACGGAGTCGCGGGTAAAGCCTAGTATTTTAATTAAAAAAAAACTAAAGCAGCGCTTACACTAAAAAACTCAAATCCGTCTTAAATACGCCTACAGCGACATTTTTAGACTTAAATATGTCGAACGCACGCACTTGGCACGGAAAATATCCGGAACTTTTTCGAATGAATGTTTAACCTACCTTGGAAAACGGTCGTCGAAAAAAAGCCGTCGAGTGAAAATTTTCCACAATAAAACCTGCGCCCGAGAGTCAGCTCGTTGCCTTTAATGACCCCCGACACACCTATTTCCAAGTTTTTTTACGAGAACAGGTATTTTAAATGAAAGGTCAGCAACAAAAGACGATTATTACTTTTGATCCCTTAAGGTAGGGATAGCAAAATAGGCGTCGGAATATTTTCGAGGCTAAAGAAGCCATCTTGCGTTATGAGGAGATTGAAATCGGTGGATCATTAGTGGTATGATGGTGTCTGCCTACTTACCATCATAATTAAAGATAATTATGATTTTATAATGTGACGGCTATTGTTTTCACTTAGGTACGTGCTTTTTGCTGGAGATACAGTGTTTAGACTAATCAGGACCCTAGGTTTTAAGAGTTTCAGTGTAAATTTAAATTACTCCAAGCATGTATATATAAATTAGGGTTCGAAAAGCAAATTTATCGGTGTTACTAAAAACACTGTAACTCGAGTTACACTGTTTTGTCATAAACACTGCAGAAGTTAATACTTATGTCAGTTAAAATATTAACGCACGAGAGCGCATTGCCGATATTTGAAATATCCTAGTGTGTCAATGCAGATATTTGTTTGTGTCTGTACGGCAAGTTTCATTGAAATCCGATCAGCTGTTAATACTTGATTGAGTAACTTTACATTCCAACATTTAAACTGTGTATTTTTGGTTTGGTTTTCACTGGCAAAATGGGGTTTTGGGTTAGTTAGGTTATATGTTTTGTGTTGTCTCATGGAAGAAAAACAGCATCGTTGCACCATGTGTTTGGTACGCATGTTATTTGGACTCCTATTTTGAAACAACTTTCAACACTGTATCTACTTTTAGACTATTCTTTTTATATTTTTTTTCCTTCCTTCCAAACATCTTCACAAACTTTCTCATCTATGTTAATTTTACCAATAAAAAATCAAATAGCCCTTATTTTATTTCGAGTATTTTTTTATTAATTCTCCAATTGTTAGAAGTATCATTATTTTTGTATTGTTCATTTTTTAATCTGTCATCCATTTCATTTGGGTTCTTTCTATAAGATTATTTCTTTGACAAACTAATCGAAACCATGTCGTATACTTGTATCAAAATATTGAGAAATATCTTTCAGAAAAATATAAGTTTCAGATTCGATCAACCAATTATTGGCCATTGTTCTATCAGTACCAACACGCTATCATCAACGCCCACATGTCATTTCATATATCTAATCTTTTCAAATTGTCGTTTTAAACTGAACTCAAGCTTAATTCGATTGGAGTTGTGAATTCCTAACACATTCCTTGTCTAAGAAAAGACTACCCGAAATAAAACTTAAAATCACCACCACAAAGCGCTAATATCCCGCAAAGCATTCCGTTAAACCGGAGCAATTTCAATCCAAGAATTGCATTGTCTTTGAGGCGTAAGTCTTTTGAGGCTTTGAGTCTTGGAGGCGATGAGGCACGTCTCATGGTGTGTAAACTCGGAGGACAAAGGACCAGCGAGAAATTGGTCTCGGCCCGTTGGAGTAATTTATAAGCTGATGACTTAGGTTAGTACTTTTTTGCAAGTCACTGTGCACTGTGAAAATGTTTGTATTGCGCGTTTGTTGATATTGACAATTGTATACAGGTGGACATTTTTAACGCCACCTGGAAGGAAGCTAAAAAAAAATACTTGAAGGAAAAATTCATTGGTCAAAAAAAATCTGTCTTACAAAAAAAAGGAAAAAAATCTACAATAGTGGTCTAAAACTCTGTTATTTAAGTAACTTAAAACTTTAGGAGTCCGGAGCCATTCAAGATGGCGACCAAATTAAAAATGCCCGAAAGTTGAAGTTTAAGTTGTTTATCAGATTTCTAGAGTACCACACTACAAGGCTTCTTTTGACCATTTTACTTTATAAAACAATGTACCTAACCAAGCCGTATTTGGGCTTAATGGAATCGTTGTGAGATGCACTTTGAAAACAAAATAAGTAAAACATTACTTATTAAAGTGAGAAATAAAGATTTTTTTTACAAATAAGTAAAAAAATTTTAACAAAAAAAATTACCGAAGTGGACCTGTAGTTGTCTACCTCACCTACATTCTACATTAATGATTGGGCTTTTATCACTCCTGCTGGCTCGTGCTGAGGCACCGACTTCAAAGTAGTAGAAAATTATTTTCACGGTTTTTATAGACGGTTCAAAGTTTTTTTTATTTTTTTTGGAATCGGTTTTACTTTCTTTCCTCCTCAAACACACCGACAGAACATGGCAAGAAAAGAAAACTCCAGTTACGTACATTTGAAACGGTTTATTTAAATTAATTGTTATTAATACTTTACTCATTGTTATACTATTATAAATAAATTATTATTATTTGCAAAACAACCTAAGCGCTCTCATTTTGATAGGGTTGTGAGTGAATGAGTGATACGAATGATATGATAATAAAATCGCTGTCTCCCCTGACTTAACTCCTTCGGCGTACGTGTGGCATGCTCCCCGCGGTCAAAGCACGTGGCGCCAACGAGCTCGCTATTTTCCCAGGAACGATTACCTGTGTAGTCATGTGCAACTTGAATCGCTTTATGCGACCGAACATTGTATTAGAGGAGTATTTGTAGGGCAAACCTTGGATTATCGGTGATTGGATTATCCTTCCTTCCGCTGGCGTTCGTGTCGTCATAGTGTGTTGTGTTTTTATATGTTTTAGTTTTTAAATGGGTCCCACTGAAAAACAGCGTTGCGGCTTGCCGTAACAGTATGCTGAGTGGGGTCCACTTTATACTATTCGATGTTATTATTTTTTTTTTCTCTCCATCTAATGTATTTTTATGTGTATCGAATATGTGTAAATAAATGTTTCTCTCTCTCTCTCTCTCTCTCTCTCTCTATTTAGTAATTCGGTGATACTGCGTAATTATATTACGTTGAGTTCATACTCGTAATAGTAAAATGCAAGCAATTAAAGCATCAAAACTGACAACGGCCATTGATTTTTAACCCCCCACGCAAAAAGAGGGGTGTTATAAGTTTCACCGCTATGTGTGTCTGTATATCTGTGTGTCTGTCTGTCTGTGGCACTGTAGCTCTTAAACAGGTGGACCGATTTGAATGCAGTTTTTTATTTGAAAGCAGATTTTCTAGCGATGGTTCTTAGACGTTTCATCAAAATCGGTTCAGCCGTTTTTGAGATATTGAACGGTTTTCCAACTTTTTGTTGGTTAGGTTATACATATAGTTGGTTTTTTGGAGTCTTTTTGTATTTTTATTTCAACTCCAAATTTGTTACTTTTACGGGTATCCCGTGAAACCATATCGAAAATACAAACTGAGACATGGATGCACAGAAAAACCAGAAAAAGAAACCAGCACTGGGAATCGAACCCAGGTCCTCAGCATTCCGTGCTGCGTGCTATAACCCCTACACCACTGCTGGACACGAATCTAGACACAAATTTTCCTATGCATACATATCTCAGGTTGCTTATTTCTACTTTGCTACTTAAGCAGCAGCACGTAGCGCTAGTGCATCCATGTCTCAGTTTGTAGGTTAATAATTCGATAGGTTATATAGCTTACGTATCCTCATAGTGAAATCTGTTTAAGATAATAAAGCAGTATCACCGATATTAAATGATATTGTCCCGGATTCCTCACGTACGTACGTACGTAGGTAAGCAGAATTCAGCAGATGATGCAGTTCACAGCAAGGACAATTTAGTACGACGAGGAGCAACGCGAGGAGTGCTAGGTACAATAGTGACCACAAAGCGCGAGTCGAGTAAGCGAAGTTAGCGCGCCCCGGCAGCGGCCTGCGAAGCGCCAGAGAACCAACTAATTTGGAAATAATTGGCCTCTACCACTGCCGGTTATATAAAACGATTATTACGGGCAATCAGGGGATTTTTTATGTGTCATCAGTGGTGTTAAGTATGGCATTAAGGTTGTGCACACCAATTGGCGAGGCATTGCATTTGAAAACACATCTAACTCACGCTCCTCTCATGCACTCTTGAAATAACGAAAATATTGCGGCTTTGTGGGTACTTATAAAAAACATCACGAACCGCAGTCACTTAAATACGCTGCCAATAACAGTTGCCAAAAGAACATTTTAAACTGTCGGTCGTCAATTCACCAGATGCCATTTTGTTACAGTAATCAATATGTCGATGAAACGTTACTTTACTTTGCACATTTCGGTCAAACGATAGGTAACCTTGTGCTAGCTATCCCAGTTTCGATCATTGCAACATTGTGATAAATGACTCGGTTGTGCTCGGGTGTTTCCGCTCACTTCGTAAATCAACCCGCCACAGCCGCTAACGTGTCCCTTGGCGGGAATGCGCTACTGGCGACTCGATGAGCGATTTTTAATACATTACGCGCGTTTCTAACCAACAGTTGTCCGGTGAGCATATCGACCGCGCAATGAATAGTGAACTCGCTCGATGCGCCGCCGTTTGCGTATAGTCAAGGTACGGTCGTAGCCAAGCCTTACGTCTCCCCTGGTGAGTGCAGTAGATAGGTTACGTTAAACTAACATTACTCGTGACATCAGTTTTGGATTTGAGAATAATTTAGGCCATGGGTACCATTCAGATTAGAATTACCATTTACATTTCATACTTATATAAGCCCCGCGGTGGGCAAAAGTCTCTCAGCTGTTAACCCTGGAGACGTTGTATTTTGCAGGGATCTTTCGAAGACTATAAATGACGACCGCGTGGCCACATTGAATTTTTTGGGAACTTCGTAGGTGAGATTCCGGAAATTCAGTACAAATACTAGACATAATGGTTCACACGAGCAAAGCTAGTCGTAAAAATTAGTGAACTAAAAATCTTACAAGTTTATTGTTTAAAACTGACACAACAAACATCACGCCTGTACTCCCAAATCAACTGTGGCAACATACAGTATCGAAACTACAAAATATATTATTTATAGGAGGTCAATTTAAAGTTTCATACAATTAATTCGCTTACGAATGGCACAATGAAAAAAAACGAAAATTACTGTACGTTGCGGCAGTCGAAATGGGGTAGGCAGAGCACACGAAACGTTACCGTTTCGGAGCCACTTGAAGCAATTTTAGGTTTTCAGTTTGACATAAACGTTACAATAGTGACAGGTTGCTAGCCTGTCGCCTACGGTATACCTTAACCTATATCCAGTCGCCTTTTACGACATCCACGGAAGAAAAACTGAACATTTTTAGTTAATTATTTTTTTATCATCATCATCATCAGCCGGAAGACGTCCACTGCTGAACAAATGCCTCCCCTTAGAACGCCACACTGAACGACAACACGAATCTCACGAATTAATTCTTAATAACACATTTTGTGCATGAGCTATCAGGTTTCTTGCACTAAATGAATTATTAAATATTATTTCCGAGAATCCCGAAAATTTTCAAATTTGAATTTCGAAATGAAACAAATGAAAAAAATACCGAACGTATTATATTTTAACTCGGCCAAGCATCTTATTGAATTCCTCTGTTGCCTGCTCGGGCGCAATAAAGACATTCTTTGGCGCAATGCCATTCTCTGGCAACCCTGATACTAGGGGCTGGAGATTTCTTTTTATTTTTACAATTTTCTTTACGGCTATGGCGGTGTTTCTAATTTTAATTGTCAACCCTAGCTATAGTATAGGGCTATTATCTACCTAAAATTCCATGCAAGATAAAATACGAATAAAAAGTACGAACATAAAGCCATATATTTAAGTACCTATTTATGTTCAGAGGTTCAGCATGTATGAATTGCTCATAAAAACGATTCATTGCGAACATGGTTGTTGAAAAAGTATTACATTTTATTCAAAACAGTTATTTTTTCCCTATTAATTACATTTGGTTTATTTGTTATAGATTACCTTTTACCACTAAGTATATTCGTGACAGTTGCGGGAAACCGGTGCATGCAAGTGGCGAGTTGTCGTTCACTGTGGCGTTCTAAGGAGGAGGCCTTTGTATACAGCAGTGGACGTCTTTCGGCTGATGATGATGATTATGATGATAACTAAGTATATTATTATCACATAATTATTGAAGTAACTAATTTGTACCTGCGGCTTCTCTCGCGTGAAGTAGCATGGGAAAAACCCGCGAAAATGTCATGTCCCTACACCATTTGCATAATTAAATTGAATTCGTCAAAGATCTGAAGCGACGCGAGAAAACAGAAAATTTCTACGAGTGTGGGGTAGTGTAGTAATTAATCTTTTAAGGACTGTACCTACAGTCGATCATTAAATTTATTTTAAACCAACTTTTTCGTTTGTGGCCAGTTAATTTTTGAAATGCCTAATACATAAAAAGTTTCAGTATTAAAAAAATATTTTAGTGAGTTTCAAAAGTTTATACTGAAACGAATAAACTTTGTAATATTTTATTACTTTTATTTCAATCTTATAAACAATAAATGGCCATAAAGTACAGTTGCCACAAACGGTACTTCTGCCCTAGTAGTAAATGAAAGTGATCCCATGAGTGTTTTTTTTTCTAGACATATTATTTATTAGTGCACCTCGAAAATGCACACGAGGGCAGTGTCTTTTCCAGGGATGTAACGGATGTGGTTTTATCGGAACCGAAAACGTAATCGGACCCGAAAACGGAACCGGAATCAGAATCGGAGCCTGAGTGATAGGTGGACGAGATGTTAAGGGTAGGTCTACTAAACCTGAGAGTCTATTGAGTAACGTTTCTGACACTCGCCATAACAATCAAATGATAGTTTCACATAAAAAAACTGTCATCACATTGTGATCACGATTGTCATAAACGTTACATAATTAGCCTTTTGTTTAACGTTAAACGGACTTCTAGATACTAGCGCCATGTAGCGATATTAAGCCCGTCGAGTAACTCTGAGAGCGTTTTCAGATTATCCGATCCGATATCGGTATCGGACGCCGATACGATATCGGGGCAAATAAAATGTATGAAATATGCTCCTGTCGTTCAGATTGTACGATCCGATATCGGATCATATTTCATACATTTTACTTGCCCCGATATCGTATCGGCGTCCGATACCGATATCGGATCGGATAATCTGAAAATGTTCTTATTGTATTAGACGTACCTACGTACAAGCCGTGGTGGCCGAGTGGTTGACCTATGGCCTCTCAAGCAGAGGATCGTGGGTTCAAATCCCGGCTCGCACCTCTGAGTTTTTCACAATTTAATTATGTGCAAAATTACATTTGAAATTTACAACGAACTTTACGGTGAAGGAAACATCGTGAGGAAAGCGGCACAAACCTGCGAAGCAATTCAATGGTATGTGTGAAGTTCCCAATCCGCACTGGGCCCGCGTGGGAACTACGGCCCAAGCCCTCTCATTCCGAGAGAAGGCCTGTGCCCAAGTGGGACGGGCCTGGGATGGGCTGGGATTGCGTGTCGTACGCACCAGACAGAATTAATTCGGCGAGTGACATTATCTACCCTTTTTAGGTTTCCGGAGCCAAAATGGCAAAAACGGAACCCTTATAGTTTCGCCATGTTTTTTTATTTATTTATTTATTTTTTATTCGATTGGATGGAAAAAGAGCAAGTGGGTCTCCTGATGGTAAGAGATCACCACCGCCCATAGACACCTGCAACACCAGGGGGATTGCAGATGCGTTGCCAACCTAGAGGCCTAAGATGGGTTGCCTCAAGTGCCAGTAATTTCACCGGCTGTCTTACTCTCCACGCCGAAACACAACAGTGCAAGCACTGCTGCTTTACGGCAGGATTAACGAGCAAGATGGTGGTAGCAATCCGGGCGGACCTTGCACAAGGTCCTACCACCTGCAAAATCTGTATGTCTGTCTGTCTGTCTGTCTGTATGTCTGTCTGTCTGTCTGTCTGTCTGTCTGTCTGTCTGTCTGTCTGTCTGTCTGTCCGTCCGCGGCTTTTCTCAGAGACTATCGCGCTGTAATTTTGCACAGATATACAAATAAACTATGCCGACAAAATGGTACAATTCAAAATTCAAAAAAAAAAATTTTTTTAGGGTACCTCCCATAGACGTAAAGTGGGGGTGATTTTTTATTTCTCATCCAACCCTATAGTGTGGGGTATCGTTGTATAGGGCTTTTAAAACCATTAGGGGGTTGCTAAAACGATTTTTCGATTCAGTGATCTGTTCGCAAAATATTCAACTTTAAAGTGCAAAATTTCATTAAAATCGAGCGTGCCCCCTCTGTAAAATCTAAACCAGTTGGTGGAAAAATTTGAAAAAAAACAGAATAGTAGTAAGTATATCAAACTTTCAAGAAAAACTATAACGGCTAAGTTTGCTTGAGAATTTTTAGTAGTTTATGAGTAAAGAGCAGTCTAAGGTATTAAATATACCTAAACTTGGAAGATTCCGTATAAAATACGAAATCCTTAGAAACATATTACTTAATTTTTTCGTAATGGCTACGGAACCCTATTTTGGGCGTGTCCGACACGCTCTTGGCAGGTTTTTTTATTTATATCTACGCGCCGAGTGTACCTTTAAATTACCCAAGTACGTTTTTAATGAGTAATTTCGCGAGTCAGTGAATAAATAAATTTATTACATTTCGTGCCGCAAGTAATGACGAGGGATGTCGTCACGTTCGCCGCATTGCCGTTTTATAAATTATACAAACGTTTATCGTATTTATAAACAAAAAGAAAAAGCTTACCTAAAGCTAAAGGTTTTAAAAAGTACCTAACATGAAAAATTATGTTGTTTTGTTTACGAGGTATAAAATGTTTTTTCGGTTGCATTGAGAGCATGTTTGAGATGTAGTTTCAAAACGGCGTGTAATATGCACGGTGTATATGTCGGCGGCCGATCGTAAAATCCGCCAGATCACGAAATTCCTAGGCATAACATGAAATGGCGCTATTTCATGATATGCCTAAAAGTTGGCCAGGCATATCACGGTGTACCTGATAAGCAATACAGAAGATCGATTAGAGCAACGCATTCGTCGATATTCCTATCCTAGCTCTATACCGGGTACATCGTGATATGCCGAATAAAATAAAAAATTAGGTATGACGAGCGAAGCGATTAATTGTGATCAAAACGCACGACCTAATGGTTCGCCGACAGTTTTTACGCAGATTATTGATTGGCATGGCAGACTACGTTTCGCCGAGTAACGGTACGCCGATGAATTTGTACGCAGATGTATTGTTTCGCAGACTAACGTTTCGTAACTCAATATTTAGTAGACTATTTAGTTGGCTTGTGAGTCAGTTAGCCGAACAACTATTAACAGAAATTTATTTAGCCGATTAATTACTACACATTTTCAACGTTTGCTCGAACAACTTTTCGCTTTCGAATTTGTATTAATTTTATATTGAAGCCAAAACAAACTAAATCGTTCGGTTCTTGGCACTCGCCGGCCGCTGCCGCGGCACGCTCATTCGGCTCGTGCGTTATTGGTCGCTATACTCGCAATTCTACCTAACACTCCTCCTCGCTAACGCTCGTCGTCGCACCTAACTACACATTTTGACACCATATGATAACTCTGCTTATCGTTTTTTGACGAACAGTTGTTCAGTTAACTGAAACAATTACGAAACAAACAATCGACTAAAATTAAATCGGTATGCAGATGCTATTCTTCCTACTGACTACTCGGCGAAACGAATAATAGGCGTAACGAAATTATACCAAACGTTGCTCGTCAAAAATAAAAATCTGCCATCGGTGAAACGACAGGTCACCAATTTGTATGGATGGGTTCTTTTTTGTTTCCACGAACTTTAGAAATTTAGTTATACAGTGAAGACATATATTACCATTACGGGGAATTTTGGAACTGCCACGATTCGGAATAGGTCCGGACTGCTTAGTTATTTAACAGAGTTCTAAACTACTGGACTTATTTTTTTTTAATGCAGTCGGATTTTTAATTTTTAATTATGTAGGTATTTCAACCACATTTCAACTTACCATTAATCTTTTTCTAATTTATCGTTCCTAAGCGAGTGATCACTATATCTTATTCACGCCAGACCTTAGTTCTACAACCGATAAATAGCACCGTTGTCAAATAAAGTCAGTGTAAATTAGATTTATAACCCTGCTATACAGCCAAAGGATTTATATTCAAGTTAAAGTAATCGTTGAAATAACTGCCGCTTAGCAATTTGACACGTGAAATAAAAAGACATAAAGAGTTTTATGACTCACTAGCTTTTACCCGCTGTTTCGTAATTTCTGCAAACCGAGATTTTTTATACAAATATTTACGTAAAACTAGAAATTTGATAGCTTCTATGTCATTGCTAATAGCAATGCACACGAAAGCTCCATGTTAGCAAAAATTACATCGTTATCTTCAATAACGTTGAACGAAAAACATCCGTGCCAAGTTATGTCATGTCCTCCCTCAGACAGTGGTTGACATTTTATAGATTTTAGACGTATTATATGGTCGACCAAGAAAGTTTTTATTTTTATTTTTTGTGTAGCCTGTATTATGTCCCACTGCTGGGCAAAGGCCTCCCCTTTTCTCCGCCACTCTTCCCTGTTCTGGGCATGCACCAGCCAATCGAGCTGAAAAGCGCTCAGGTCGTCCCGCAATCTCCTCTTAGGTCTGCCTCTGCTCCTATGCCCATCCCTCGGATCCCATTCGGTTACGATTCGTGCCCATCGGTCCGGGTGCATGCGGCAGACATGTCCGGCCCAGTCCCACTTCAGCTTGGCGGTCTTGACACCCACATCTGTGACACGAGTTTTGGAGCGCAGTATCGTGTTTCTGATTCTATCAGTTCTTCGAACACCCAGAATACTGCGCTCCATTGCTCGCAAGAAAGTGCCAATTTTAATGACAGTTCCTAGGTACCTACTTCAGAAATAAAACAATAAAGCTAGTGTTACTCATGCTAGTTACTAGCATGAAAGCATGCTACTATTGAGTAAATGCTATCCACTAGCATGTGTGTATGTGTATGTACACTAGCATGTAAGACGTGCTACTATTAAACATGTTTTTTTAGGGGCATACAGGTACTGCAGGTACTTTCATGCTTATAAACATGCCTATTAGCATGCGAGCATGTGTAACAGTACCTTAAGGCTGATTTTCATATTGACTTGAGCACAAAGTAGATAATCAGAGGCATCACCTAGGTTGATGTGAAGTTGTGTTTATAAAATATGCTAGTCTTTATTTTAATCTCAATATTTCTACTTAATTCGGCATATTCACATTTTATAATTTACAAATGTTAATGGTAGTGCCATCTATTGCTGTTTTTTAGTATTAAATATAGCTTGTAGCTGGTAGGGGTTGGTAGGCCATGACTTGAGTGAAAATAGGCTTTGACGTTTTAAGCGCTAAAAATTACATTAATTAAACCTTAGGATAGTAAACCAATTTCTTGGTCGACTATACAAGTATACACCCTAGTTACACCCCGAACGCGAAGAAAGATATCTGTATACTGTACCTATACAAATGTATTCAGACATACTTCCAAACGTATATTTACTTATTAGAATAGGATTTATTACGATGTTAGCGTAATATATTATATTGCAGGTGGTAGGACCTTGTGCAAGGTCCGCCCGGATTGCTACCACCATCTTGCTCGTTAATCCTGCCGTGAAGCAGCAGTGCTTGCACTGTTGTGTTTCGGCGTGGAGAGAAAGACAGCCGGTGAAATTACTGGCACTTGAGGTATCCCATCTTAGGCCTCTAGGTTGGCAACGCATCTGCAATCCCCCTGGTGTTGCAGGTGTCTATGGGCGGTGGTGATCTCTTACCATCAGGAGACCCACTTGCTCGTTCGCCATCCAATAGAATAAAAAAAAAAAAATATTTATTTCTATTATCTTTTGTACCTTTCTTGCGACAATGGTTGACCTACCAATTTCATCACCCAAACCTCATATTTTTTTCTGAGCGAGCATGGATAAAATTAAGAAAAAGGTGCCAAGAGGAAACAAGTTAAAGTTGCGGAATAATTACGTTTTATTACTGCCTCGCCAGCAATAACCAGAAGTGGACTTGGAAATGACAATTTACGGATATAAATTTGATTTTTTTTCTGCGCAGTTAAACGCTGAGTTTATTATAATTTAAAAACGGAAGGTGGAATGAGCAATATGTTAAATTTTACTTTTTTTTTATTCGACTGGATGGAAAACGAGCAAGTGGACAGACAACTGCAATACCAGGGGGATTGCAGATGCGTTGCCAACCTAGAGACGTAAGATGGGATACCTCAAGTGCCAGTAATTTCACCGGCTGTCTTACTCTCCACGCCGAAACACAACAGACTATTACTGACTAAAAGTCATATTATTTTATAGGTACCGTACTACTATTGTGTTGTAGTTTATATTGATAAAACCATGCTGCTGACAAATGTGACGTTATAAAAAAAGCGGCCAAGTGCGAGTCGAACTCGCCCATCAAGGGTTCCGTAGCAGCATGTTATAGTTTTGAAAAAAAGGCTGTGACATACGGACAGACAGACATGACGAATCCAGAAGGGTTCCGTTTTTTGCCATTTGGCTACGGAACCCTAAAAATTACGAATGTGTAAGTGATGTGACGTAGCACAACGCGGCCATGCCGTTTTGCCACCTATAGTTTTTTTTTTATTGACACTCGATATATGTATTACATCTATCTACATATATATTTTACAGGGAATAAATTCTGTTATTATTTACAGTACACAGATTACAAAGTTCGTAAAACCCACTTTAGACTAGCAAGAAAAATAGTGTCGAAAACTCATTCCCCTTACGACATCGCAGTGTGATAACCTCCACCATTTTTTTTGCAAGTCTAAACTGAGCTTTACGTGTCAGCTAGTTCAATAGCCCATGTCAATGTTCTCTTTTTTTTAAATCTGTGGCTCCAGTGAAAAGGGGTACATGTCGAAAAACCCAAGTTTACAGGAGACGCAAAAAACAGTTACGCCCGAGATGATTCAAACTTACGTTCATTACACTTGTATATTTACATATACTAATAAATGTGGTATGTTAAAGGACTAAATTAATTGCGCTCTTTCTTATGGAATGTTATTTTTGCTCTTGATCTATTAGTTTATAAATTAACTACTTGTATCCAAAATAGAAGTATAAAAATAAGTGTAAAAAGGTTCAAGTGGTTATATATATCGCTATTCACCAAGTTTTCGTAATTTTATACAAAGTGAAAAAGGGTACGCATCCGGAATGTTTTTTGTAGTACATGTATAATATTATCCACAGAAGACTAGCTTACGAACTAATGGTGTAGAAAATTATTGCATTTTTCAATTTATGCAGTTCTTTGGACTTAATTACAGACATAACAGACATGTAGCCTTTTGCACGTTTTTTTTTATTGTGTTTTTAGTTATAAGTAGACTTAAATAATAATGAAAAATTCAAAATGCTACTTGTATCCAAGTTGAGTGAATAAAACACATATGAAAGTATTTAAATATCTATTCAAAAACGCTATAAATTTTTCAAAAATCTCACATGCAAACATAAAAAATGCCCGTTTAAAACAAACTTAAAATTTCTCATCATTAGTATTTAGATGCTAATGATGAGAAATTTCAAAAGTATGTCCATTCAAAAGACGTTAAAATAATATTAAATTATTTTGTAACATACAATTACAAAAAACATGTCATTTATTAATAAAACTGAAAATGTCTAAGCTAAGCAGCTTGTCTTCTGTCGGTATCAGTAGATGCGTATCGACAGTTTCATCATTGCAGATTAAATCTTTGTAAAGGTTAATCAGCGGTATGAAGGACATTAAGGGCTGTTCCTATCTTCGATCCACAGCACGCTAGATCTCGCAGGTCGAATACTTAAAGCTCCAGCGGGCATTAACTGCGAGATTGCATGCTTGAACGAGGCCACGAATGCCTGGCTAGCTGGACCGAGTCCAAATCTCCCGTCCAAACCACATAGGCAAAGAGCCTGGGATACAATAGCCTCCGTCACCACTTTAAAGGCATTAATAGATCCTTTAACAGGCAGGGACCGGGCCAGACTGTTAGCTGTGTCCAAGCCAGAATCTGGTTACTGGCTCCATGCATACCCCTCGCCCAACACTAGAACTTTTATCGACCCAGACACTACGCATAGCTGCTGGTCTAGAACCAGGTCTACGCATAGGGCTGGGCTGGAAGTTGGGATCTGCGAAAGTAAGAACTGTGTTTCTTGTGGGGCTCCAGTGGACCGTCTCGGCCAACATGGCCTCTCCTGTTCCTCGGGCGCCGGCCGACTGTCCCGCCACGCCACTCTCAACGACATTCTCAGAAGGGCGCTCGTTAGTGCCAACGTTCCCGCCGCTCTGTAGCCCCAGATTGTACGGAGCAATGGCAAGCGCCCTGACGGAATGTCGTTGGTACCCTGGAAGACTGGCCGTGCGTTGGTGTGGGACGCTACCTGTACAGATACCCTGGCGGCGTCCTACCTAACAGCAACTACCAATCGTGCTGGGGCGGCGGTAGACGCCCGGGAACGCCTCAAGGTCATAAAATATAGCTGTCTCGGCCCCCAAAATTATTTCTTTGCTTTCGGCGTCGAGACTCTAGGTCCTTGGGGTAAGAGTGCGCTGGAACTACACAGGGAGCTCAGCAATAGGTTAAGGGAGGCAACAGGCAACCCTCGCGCCGGCAGCTTTCTCGCGCAAAGAATCGCAATCGCAGTTCAACGCGGGAATGCTGCCTGCGTGATGGGCACCATGCCAAGAGGCCCACCTCTCTTTTTAATTAAAGTTTTAGTTTTAGATATTTAAATTAAATAATAGTTTTAGTCCTATGGATATTTTGTATTTTCTTAATCATTATTATTAAATGATTGGTGTCAAGGGATATATCTTAATTAATACCCTTAAAATTAATGCAATGTGCAATATTAGTTTAATAATAAAATTGGTGTAAAAGGATATAACTTAATCGCGTAACCGTCGACTGCGCAGCTCGCAAGCGCGTTCTCCCTGCACAAGTCAGCGCACACGATTGTGGCTCATCCGTGAGCGCCATGGCTCCCCACTCACCCGCTCATTCCCCGCGCAAAGACTTATATCCTTTTCCATGTAAACTTTTTTATATTCGATTTGTGAAAACGGGCGCAGTTCGACTTAATCTTATATTTTATTTGATTTTTTTGTGTAAAGAGATTGATCTTAACTTGTATCAATGTAAACTAAATAAATCTGTTCTTGTTTTAGGGGTTCAAGTGTGCTTAGATTTTTTTACACCCGCTATATAAAAAAACAGCACGTACAACTAAATTTAGATCATAAATCACAAACAAAACTTTAGTTAATAGAAATACAACTTGACAAATACCCTCTGTTGCTAACTTTTTTAAGGCAGTTCTACCCTTGACCACCAGAAAAGTCCGTTGTTTTAAAAGATATCTTAGATCCGTTTACACCAATCGATGCGTTATTTTTTTTTGTGTTTTTTGGTCTATATAACTCAATTTGGCCAAATTCAGACTTGTACCCCTTTTCACTGGAGCCACAGAAATATGCTAAGTGTATTTTTTTTTATTTAGTCATGATCAAACGCAAGAGCATGTTTATTTCGTAGGTAGGTACATTTGGCATTCAAATGTTAAAAATTATACATTTTGCACTTAGCACATTTGTCTTCTAAACCATCGTTGTATGGCTTAAAGTGGCAATTATAGCTTAATCACAATGACAAACAGGAAATTAATAGCGGCCCAAAATTGACGCAAACGGGTCACATTTTCTATTGCCTAACTAAACAAGCGTAACAAGTACCACGACTTAAGGGCGAAATGTGTGCAGAACGCCTAATAGGAAAAGTTAGAAATTGCCAAAGTTTAATGGGATCTTTAGGTATTGTGACAGTTTACAAGCAGAGAACTTGTTAAAGCGCTTTCATTGCAATTACGAGAGTTATCTATTCATCACGAGCCCGATGAATGTTTACGGGTTCAGAGGGTGGGGTGTAATTGGCGGACGTGGAGACATCAATGGGCAAGTTTTGTGCCAAACTGGGTGGCTTCCTTGATGTGCCTTTGGTGGTGTCAAAGGTTGTTTGATGCTGTACTCGTATAAGCGATTTAACTTCGCGCGAATTAAAAAAAAAAACGGGCAAGTGCGTGTCGGACACGCCCAAGATAGGGTTCCGTTGACATAACTAAAAAAAACCAGTAATATTATGTGCGTTATAACACTATTAAAACACTTACTACAGTCTTAAAATCTATTAACAGAAAAAGCGTATCTTCACGGCACTTACGTCCTTTTGTTGAGAAGCGCAGTTTTTCGGCAATAAACAGTATACGGTAACGGTATAAATGTATATTCGGTATGTTGAAACCAATTTTCGTTGAAAGTATTTTAACGTTACCTTTCCAAATTTTTTGCATATTTTTTGGACAAACAGTTTACAGGATAGAGGGGGGGGGAACAATTTTTGCCACTTTGGGAGCGATTATTTCCGGAAATCTTCACTTAATCAAAAAAGTTTTTGAGAAACCAAACTATCTTTTCAAAAGAGCTGTCGAACTATGTGCCACACGTTGATGCGAGTTAATTTTTTTTTTCAATTTCTGTTACGTGTATGGAGTATAAATTTAAAAGTAATAAATTTATTTTTGTAATTTAACTACAAAACTAAATAGCGGCTTTGGCAAGATATCTGTACTCCAAATTTCATTTATATACATTTTGTAATTTTTGAGTAAAATGCCTGTTACATACGGACAGATAGACAGACAGACGGACTTGACGAAACTATAAGGGTTCCGTTTTTGTCATTTTGGTTCCGGAACCCTAAAAAGCATTAAAATTTACTGTGAAAAAATATATCGCGAGTGGGTTGCTTACAAATTCCTGGCTAAAGTGCGAAAACAAAAAATGGATTAGGCAAATTCTCTCTAATTCGAATTTTAGTCTAGAATAAATGTGTGATTTTGAGCGAAAATAAAATATGTTTATAGTAGTATTTATATTTGTAGTTTTAAATTTATAGTCTCATAAGACTGAATTCGAAAATACCGAAATTGCAAAAGTTAACCGCATGGCGTAGAAAAGTTACGTTTAAAATAAACCTTTAAACTTAAGGCACGCAGTCAACAGTGAAAACGGACAATGAAATGGAGCTTAATATTAAATAATAAACCAGAGCATAAAGCCGAAAAGAGCTGCTTTAAGTTTTAATTAAGATTTTTCAACCGTGAAAGAAAGAAAATACATTTATTCACAACACAAGACACAGTGATGTTATTCGTGTTATTAAATCTATTTTTTTTAAATAGACAACACGAAGGACAAAAATGTGTTTCGTTGCGGTTGCGAATCGCAAATGCCGTGCATTATATAAGTGTTTTTAAGGAGGACCTGGCCTTTCGCCAATAGTTATTTTTGCCGCAAGGGAGCAAAATGATGCATTTACGGCGAGGGCGGTAGATTGAATCCGGAATGTACCAAATGAGCGTAAAAAGGGATTCAAGTGTTAACGCCCAAGATAAAAATAATTTTGCTCCCGAGTGGCTCATACAACTTTTCACAGCGAGCATTAATATACTTGAAAAAAAAAATCAATTCTTAATATAATTAAGGAGCAACCATTATAGAAACAATTATCAACTTCAAAAAAATGTATTTGCAATAAAACACTTACCCCCTTATTCATAAACGACAATCAAACCTATTTTAGTTAAAATGCCGCTAAAATTCGTTTGTCCTTATCTGTCACTTCAACATTTGTATTTGTTAGAAAGGGACAAAGCATTTGTTAGTTAACATAGGCTTGTTAAGTTTTATGAATAAGGGGGTTAGTACCTAAAGCCATGAACAGAAAAGTTGCACTTTGCTCCCTCTCGTCAGGGAGGAAAATTTACTTTTCTGAATGAGAGGTGAGAAAAAATATTTTCCCAATTTCCCAACTGTCCCAATTATTCAGAATGTATTTCAGGACTATCCTTTAAAAGCCTATAATTGGTTAGGTTCGTTTTAAGACAATCCTGAAGTATTTACAGTTGCGGGCCCATATCTAGCGCCCTGTACGGAACTATACAATGTTCCGGGATAAAAACTAACCTTTGTCCTTCTTAGGCTCTCCAACTAACTTCATACCAAATTTAATTACGATCGGTTGAGTTCTTTAAGCGTGAAAACATAACAAATTAACAAACGTGCTCACTTTTGCAATTATATTATAATTCTTTAATTATAATATAATTAAAGAATTTATTATTATAAAGAAAAAGTCTCATGCTTACTTGTGAAGAAGATAAAACAGATATTTTTTGAAACAGAAAGAAACGTCTTGCCATTTGGAAATTATGTATTTCTGTCAGTTATTCTGCTAACATTTTTAATTAGCGCTAACTCGGTTCAAACTTAAACTATCTTCAATTGAACGGAACAAGGAGTAAAATTCTTCGCCAGAAGAGTTAATTTCAGACTCAAATTTATATCTACCTAAACTCAAAGAAAACAGTAAAACGCTAGTCGTATTAAAAACTTAACTTTACTATCTGAATGTAAAACCTCTCCCCCATTTATCTGCGTCCAGGAAACTTGAGAACCATCCGTCGTCGGCACTCTTAAAAAACTCGCTATTTCATAATGAGGTTGTCTAGGAAAACGATCTTTTCAGCCCAGAACTGCAAGCAGTACCAGATGCAGGAAGCAAATTAAGGTAACTTAGTAAAATTTAATGTATCCATATTACAAATACAGTCTTATTTTGCTGATCACGATTGCTCATAGATCCTCCCAGCCTATATACGTCCCACTGCTGGGCACAGGCCTCCTCTCAGAACAAGAGGGCTTGGGCCATAGTTCCCACGCGGGCCCAGTGCGGATTGGGAACTTCACACGCACCATTGAATTGCATTAAAAAAGGCGTGGTGGCCTAGTGGTTTGACCTATCGCCTCTCAAACAGAAGGTCGTGGGTTCAAACCCCGGCTCGCACCTCTGAGTTTTTCGAAATTCATGTGCGGAATTACATTTGAAATTTACCACGAGCTTTGCGGTGAAGGAAAACATCGTGAGGAAACCTGCACTAACCTGGCCTGTAATACGAGCAAATAATTAAAACATAGATCGTAGTCGTCGAACTAAGCGACTTTTAATAATAACGGAGTCTTTAGATTTCCCTTTTTCATACAAATAAAATA
>NC_133487.1:4309869-4336070 GCF_025370935.1 Choristoneura fumiferana | reverse complement strand
TTGTCCTCGCAATGTGATGAAAATCATTGTGTGTATCACGGCCCGTAAGGGGATTATAAAACTCGCTCATTAAAAGCCCTCCGCCTCTGGCGTCGGGCTTCTAATAGACTCTCGTTAGTAATCCCCTTCTTACGCCCCTTAATGCACAATTACTATATTTCAACTTTAACATTACTTTGCTCACCCGTACGTAGCCTTATAACAGCTACGCCTACGCAACTAATGTGCGTTTATTTCATGCCGATCCTCCGCCTCCATACTGTAGACAGAGGTTCCCAAACTTATTTCGTCTAACGACCACTTTGAAAATCAGTTATTCTGTAACACCACCCATTTTTTTTAAAGTTATTTTTTAACTTTCTATGTATCTTGTAATTATGTATCTATGTATGAGCGGGTCAAATCTTGGAAGTTAAATTTGACCCAATTGTAGTAGTCGGATTGTCTTGAAATTTGGCATATTTCTGTAAATTACGTGACAATACAATAATCTGTAGTGACATCCTGGTAGTCCGGCCGGGATCGCCTCCGAAGGTCGGAACTCTTCAACGGTTAATGGCATCGACTTGAACTTTGGTATGCAAATGTAGTTTGGGTTACAATGCAAGTACAACACAACAAAAACAAACAACAAACAACAAAAGTACAGTCAGCAAAAAAAGCTTGTATTAAAAATGAATTTTTTTAAAAACTTATTTCACCTTCGAAAACTCAATGTCTCCAATTTTTTCTGGCCCCCTTACCGCCCTCCTCTAGGCCTCCAGTGCCCAACAAGGGGGCGTTATCGTCCACTTTGGGGAAGACTACTGTAAGAACACACACATCGCACAAACTCAACTAAGTATCACCACCGCCATACTGCGCTACACGTTTCGAACTCAACCAAAGTTCATTCATGTCTAACACAGATGTCTAACATCTAGTAGCATGGTGAACAGTAGTGTTGCTTTGAGGATGAACTCTGGTTGTGTTTGAAACGGGTCAGTGTTATGATGTTATATATGACCGAGCGAGCTTGAGTTTAGAGCGTTTATACCTGCTGAGCTGGCAACGTTGCATTTTTGTTAGTTTTTCTCGATTATTCCATAAAAATTGAACGAAAATTAAAAATGTGGTCTGATAGAACTGTTTTTAATATATAAGTTAATGTGCCTACTCTAATAATTATTCGTGATATACTTTTAAATTCTTTAAAACAAACAAATAATTATTAACGGTTTTTAAAGAAATAAAAGTCTATCACGCCAAATGCTTTTGTATGTCTGTCTGGTTGTCTATTCTCCTCTAAAGATTGTGGTTCTTAACCAATTCTCGAAATGTGAGTAGGCTCAATAATTATATGGTATCTACTAATATTTACCCGCGGCTTCGCACGCATAAATCATTAAATCCAGCAGTTGAATTGAAATTCTGAGATTTTAATAATTCGCGTAGGAATTTCAAATGCAAGTTAAAGTGGCAAAGGGCGGGCCACTCGAAGAACAAATAACCGTTGGGGGAGAAAAGTCCTCTAGTGGCGACCACGAACCAGGAGACGAAGAGTTGGTAGGCCATCCCACTAGTGCACTGACGACATCGTGGGAGTTGCGGGAAACGTGGATGCAAGTGGCGAGTTGTCGTTCATTGTGGCGTTTTAAGGAGGAGGCCTTTTGTTCAGCAGTTGGGCGTCTTCCAGATGATGATGATGATGATGACATCGTGGTCTTCATCGAAAGTGCATTAAAAAAACGTGTCAAATTTCATACTTAGAGTGTTGTACCCAGCGGTTGAGATTTCGAGATTTTCCTGATCTCGTAGGAATCCATATTAAATTATAAATCCGAAAGTGTGCGTGTTTGTATGTTTGTCCGTCTTTCATATCGACACGGAGCAACGGATCAACGTGAGTTTTGGCATGGAGATTGTATATGGGCAGAGAGTGACATAGGCTACTTTTTATCCCAGAAAATGCGGGCAAAAGCTGGTATCGGGATAAAAAATAGCCTATGTGTTATTTCAGACGTCCCGCTATCTACATAACATACCAATTTAATCTTGATTCATAAAGCCGTTTTAACGTGAAGAAGTTCCAAACATATTATATACACACACACACACACATACAAACTTTCAAATTTATAATACTAGTAGTACTAGTAGAATTGGCAAGTCGTGTTCTGTGCAACTTATGTGGTCCATACACTAAAAGCTGGTGACATATCTACTCTTTTATTTATATCTATGCTTACGTTGTGAAAAGGAACGTTGTTTTAAAGCAAAAATAAACGATAAATCGTTTGTCCCAACTAATTGGAGTAAAAATATAACTTTTTATCGTGATCAAACGGGGATCATCTTATTGATTTTCAAGAAAGGTAGGGTAGGCAGAAAAAGATTAAAAAATGCATCACTAATTCGCTTTTTAACCCCCGACGCAAAGAGAGGGGTGTTATAAGTAAGACACTAATATCTGTCTGTAGAAGCCGTGGTGGCCTAGTGGTTTGACCTATCGCCTCTCAAGCAGAGGGTCGTGGGTTCGAATCCCGGCTCGCACCTCTGAGTTTTTCGAAATTCATGTGCGGAATTACATTTGAAATTACCACGAGCTTTGCGGTGAAGGAAACATCGTGAGGAAACCTGCACAAACCTGCGAAGCGATTCAATGGTGCGTGCGAAGTTCCCAATCCGCACTGGGCCCGCGTGGGAACTATGGCCCAAGCCCTCTTGTTAAATGAGAGGAGGCCTGTGCCCAGCAGTGGGACGTATATAGGCTGGGATGACTTCTGTGGCATCGTAGCTCTGAAACGGATGGACCGATTTACGTGAAAGTCGAGTTTCGTTGCGGTGGTTTTGGTAATGTATCTTTAGAATCGGTTCAGATATTTTTAAAATATTGAAGGTTTTTTTCAGTGTTTTTATTTTGATTAGGTTAAGTATAAGTAAAATATCACTAATGGGATTTATCACGCTAAAACACACGAATAATATTTACCTCGACGTTTCGACCACATTACAGTGGCCGTGGTCACGAAGTAGACTGAAGTGTGGGGTTGTATTGAGTGAAAATCGCGAAAGTTTCAAATATTTGATTAGGTTTATTATGTAAGTGCTGGTTTTTAATGTTTCAAGACCGTGGCACGCTTTTTCTAAAGTTGTGTGTCCGTTTGTCGTTTGGTGTAACAGTAAATAATTTAAATGAAATCCTACTATTAATATTATAGATGTGAAAGTTTGTATCTAATAATTGTTTGTATAATTGTTTTTTAAATATTAAGTAACTTATCATCTAGTTCATACAAATGTATGTACACCTGTAAAGGTAGGGTTTGGTGAGACTTCGAAAGTTGCAAATGTGACTGCAACTGTAACTCAATCTCCGCATGCATGATTAAATAATTTCATTTAATTTGTATGTGTGTGTGTGTGTGTGTGTGTGTGACTAAAACAATCCATCACCACCATCACCACACTACACTGACGCTGTGTAGTGTGGTGGTGGTGATAGATGGGTTTGTGTTACATAGCAAAGATGAGCCAGTTGATGGCTATCAATTGCTATAATATTTAATAATAATAATAAACGTTTATTGCAGACCAGGGTCCATAGATTGTTAGTAACATGTAATCTCATTTAAAAGGATTAGTAACACAAAGAAATAAAATTATCATCAAAATTACTAATCAAAATTAATATTTTCTATATTAATTATTTTTTCTAATATTATTCATTCTAATTCATGAGCTTATAAATACCGCCCTGGAAGCCATATGAATGGAATTCCAGTGCTTAGCCATTGAACTAGCTGGGTCATCCGTCACCACGGCGCATCAGGGAGGCTACTCTCTTGCGCAGTATCGCTGCAAAGCCGTCAACGCGTGCCTCTGCAAACATACCTGATGCACTGCAATAACGCTATATATGCTTATATGGACCTCCGCAATGTAACGCCTGATTCAGTAAATTATATGAACCTTTTTTTAAGTTTCTGCTATCCGTACACCGGTAAGAGCCGTTTTAATATGCTAATGGACCAAAATAAATTCGCTGTTCCCGTATTACGGGAAATGAAGTATAAATTCAATTTTGTACGCGCAAGGATGTAGGTACTATAAAATTTAGCGAGGTAGGTTGTGGGTGGTTTGATCAAATGAAAGCAATAATCTAGCCTTAATAGTCCAAGTGCCCGCTGTACGATTCTGCTCTTTGTTTTTTTAATCAAAATGTTATTTTGGTCTCCGCAAAACCTCTCTCTTCTTAGTCGTTCACTCTTGACAGAGTGGTCGTGGTCATGCTTCGGTCGATCGATTCCTGTGCCACTGCTGCTCTCGCGACGCGTCGCCAAGTAGCCCGATGTCTGGCAGAGTGGGAGCAAACGTTTATATTAGAGTGCGTCACAGATTTGATGAGGTCTGTCCACCGTGTCGGGGAGCGTCCGCGAGATCTTTTCCCTCGAATTTCCCCTGCACCACAAGCCGCAAAACCTATTGACGTGAAAATGGCTTTGGCCGATCAAAAAACTCTTTATGTGCACGCAATAAGAGCGAAAGAAACGTTGATCAGCTCGGCAGACGCGAAACGACGTTTACCGGCGGGAAGGTGTCTTTTTCGCCCTTATTGTGTGGACGTAAGGCGTTTATTGGTCGCCGCGCCGATAGATGCGGGGAGACGCCTTAAATCTTTCTTTCTTCTTTAAAAAAACTTGACACAAGTTTTCTAATTACTATTTTTTGATTGCATTAACTTACTATTTTTCCATCGCTTAAAGGGGTAGCAAATCTGAGTACTTATTTCTTATTAATTTCAGTTTGATACTTCCACGCGTTTCTGTAAAGTCGTGATGGACGGTCGAAAATACGATCAACAAAGTGATTCCGCAAGGGTTCCACTTCTGCCACAGGTCTCACGGCACCCTTGAGCAGTAACGCACTACGTCCGATCCGAGTCCGTGAAAAAACGGTACAGTATAGTCGAACTACATATTTGTATGTAGCATACCAACTAAATCGGAGAGAAATCGGATTACGGGACGGATTAGATGTAGTGCATACCGCTCTAAAAATTACTTGGGACAGTACGTCGGTGAGAAAGAAAATAAAACAATAATGTATACAGAATTTATTATATTTTTAATTAAATGTCAAAATCCATATATCAAAAAAATGCACATAAGAGAATTGGCAATCTCAATTTGGCAACCCAGCAGTGGTACGTGTGGCGTGCGATATTTCTGTTGTAAAGTCGAAGTAAAGATCGCTTACATCCCTACTCCCTACTTATACGAGTATATTATAAATTCGAAAGTAACTCTGTCTGTCTGTTACGCTTCCACGTCGAAACTACTGAATCGATTTTGATGAAATTTGGTATATAGGTAGTTTGAACCCCAAAGATCAACATAGGATACCTTTTATTCCGGTAGAGGGCGCCACCGCGCGATAACCAAGATCCGCGCAGACGAACTTGCGGGCATAAGCTAGTCTTTCATAAATTCTGTATATACTGTTGTTCTATTTTGAAAATTTGGGCAAACCGGTGGGAATAGAGTTCTATGGACGCTTCGCCACTGCAGCCCAGAAGAGACATTTATTTATTTATTTCATCATTGCACTTTGTACAGTCAGCTTAGGTCTAAGTACAACCCTGTTTAAGGGCATAGCAATATTAGCAATATGTATTAGACACATTGTTGTTAACATTGTGTAGCATAAATTAAGTTTTTTTTATATAAGAGGGGGCAAACGAGCATGGGTGACCTGATGGGAAGCAATCACCGCCGCTCATGGACACCTGTCAACACGAGGGGTAGCACAGGTGCGTCGCCGGCCCTTTGAGAGGCTGATAGGCTCGTTTTAACAACACAAGTTACATTTTGATAACAGAATGGAGCAGAATTTCACGGCGGGATCTTACCCTATTTGTATTTTGCTTTCCAAAGGCCAGTTTAAATGTTAACTGTTTGGTTAATGGCATAACATTTACATCTCCATTTACGAGTCACGGTCTATTTAAGTTAGACTCTAACTATAACGCCGCCCTTCGTTTAAAATTAATATTGGAACCAATATTAGAAATGTAGAAATCAATTTTGCCCGCACACAACTTGGTTCTACGAGTGTAAAGGTGTCTTAAAAAATATGCAGCAGGTTGTTCGGTTAGTTTGACTGAACACCCTGTATAAGTTTTTCGGTTCTCTAATTTTTCGCCGAAAATATTTTTCCCAAATGATTGATTTCCCAACATCATATGGACGAACTGTTTCTTTTTTAATTTTTATTAAACTGTAAGTAGATACTTTAACCTATTAAGGTCACAGCTCATTACAACCACCCGGCACCCGACCAGCATTGAGCATTGAGCGTCGTATTGAGCGGTTAGTATTCTTCATACGTCACCGGATCGCCTCACTCGCGAGCTTGCCACGCGCGGACGGCGAGTGGACCACTCGGTGACAGCCCGCTGCTCGCCGCCATAGTGACTACTAGGAAATTTGTAGATCACGCAAGGTCCACTCGTTGTCAACGCGGCGTCTACCCGTGGACTACCTGTTGACTACGTGTGGACGCCGAAAGCCGAGGCGATGCTGGTCGGGTGCCGGGTGGCTCTAATGAGCTGTGACCTTTAGGGTTCTACAGGATAGTCCTAAAATATTTACTTGTATTCTGTAGAACTGTATGATATGTATCCTGAATAGAATACAGTTTCAGAAAAAAAATCTTTCGTCCGTATTAAACAGTCCCATGTTTTTCATTATTTTTAAACGTAGTTCACAAATATCATACATTGGTCGATATACCGTAAAAAGTTTACCAAAATACCCAATTGTATGTATGTATGTAAACTATTTATTGTACAAAATAAGTAAACAAACACAATTGACAAACAATGAAATATATGTACAAAGGAGAACTTATCCCTTTAAGGGATCTCTACCAGTCAACCTCTGAGTGGATGAGAGGACCATTCAGTCAGGAATTGAAGTTTTACTCACTGGGCCAAATTGCATAAAAAATTACAAGCAAAAATAGTATTAGTGAATTTTAACACAAAATCGCTAATACTATAAGCTTGTTATTTGTTATGCGATCGGGTCCTGGCTGGATATTTTGAGTTCTTTTTATGGAGTCTTAGAAATTTTAGTTGTATACTTTAATACTTCGTGCCTACTTAGAACACAAGTATTATGTGCTAGTGCTGCCGCAGACAGTCTTGACGTTTAAAGCGGGCGCACACGAGCGAAATTCTTGATTCATATTTAAAAACCGGCCAAGAGCGTGTCGGACACGCCCAAAAGAGAGTTCCGTAGCCATTACGAAAAAAATAAGTTATATTTTTCTAAGGATTTCGTATTTTATACGGAATCTTCCAAGTTTAGGTATATTTTATACCTTAGGCTGTTATTTAAGAGTAAAACTATCAATAATTCTCAAGCAAACTTAGCCGTTATAGTTTTCCTTGAAAGTTTGATATACTTGCTAACATCATGAATTTTTTAAATTTTTCCATCCACCGGTTTAGATTTTAGAGGGGGCGATTAGAGCGGATTATTAATTTCCCATTTAAGTTTAAAAAACATCGTTTGTAATTTTGAACATGAAACTACCGTGAGACTCACTCATATTAAATGATATTGTAACGGATAACTCACGTCTTAAACCGAGTTTAGCTCGACATGTTTCGGGCTATTTCGTAGCCCTGCTTCTCAGGAGCACGCGACTCGGCGGCTGCCGCAACACGCACACTACGCGCCACCGCTCTGCTCGCGCGACTGCCCGACGAAGCTAACACCGGCGCACAACTACCCGCATTTTTATCGTCATTTTTATTGTCAATGTCTAATGTAGGGTAGCACACAACACTAACAACATCGCTCCGTAAAGGCACGTTCACACCAACCGATAACGCAGCACGAGTATTTAAATACTGTTTTCCAATCAATACCAATACTGTTTTAAAATCGTTTGTCTATATTAAATAGTTGGGAAATAAAACATATAGGAAAAATATTGTCGGCAAAAAATTAGAGAACCGGTTACATCTTGATAATTATGCAGTTGAGGTCATTATAGACTATTGGTTTAACCTATGGCCTTCGAAGCAGAAGATCGTGGGTTCGAGCCGGGCTGACTTACCTGTGAGTTGTGTGTAAGAATTGACCTTTTTTTTAAATGAAACTGACCGTGATTGACCCCTATCTCATCTGAAGTTATATTCAAAAATATACCAATCTGTTACTGAACAGACTACTGAGTCTCAGAGAAAATTGACTGTGATAGACACGCGCGTAATCATAAAAGGATTCCATTTGATAACCCCGGCTTAAAAAAGGAGTGGTGTTATAAGTTTGACGCCAACGTTTGTCTAGTGAGGCATCGTAACTCCCAAATGGATGAACCTACTTCGATGGAGTTTTTTATTACAACCATGTTTCCTAACGGTGGTTCTTAGCTATGTTTATTTAAACGGCTTAGCCTTTTTTGAGATATTGAACTTTGAAATGAGAATGTTGTTTTTCAATTTGGAGGTAGGTATGTACAGAACCCTAAAAACACCCGGTTCTGCCAAAAATACGTCAATGTACCAATACTGCAGTATAAAGCAAATTGCCACTCAATCATAAGGTTAGTGTGCACCCGCCCCAAAGCAACACCTTAGCTGAATCACGCGAGCACAATTTCCTGCCGGCGATAGCGGAAGCCGTGTGGAACAGCCTTTATAGACATCATAATGTGTGGCACCGCCCTTATCTGGGAGGTGGTGTGTCGCGGGCTTATAATGTTAATCTTTATGGGTTGGCTTAACAGGTACAGGGTGTTTTTTAAGTATCTAAATTAGATTTAATATCAACAATGGTGCCGTAAGCTTCTATAAACACATGAAATTAAGAGTTTACAATAGAAAGTAATACACTGAGTTCACAAATTTAATGTGAACTTGTTACTCAAAGGGATCTCTTCCTTAAAAGAAACAAGAGTAGACACTACAATGGAAAGATAGAAGGACTGTAAATTTGTACCTACAAAAAAAATCTGTTCAAATTGAGAACCCGGGTACTGCCTTTTCGCAACGTAACGTTTGGCAACGTTTCATTTCGCAAATTCTTAAACTGTAAATATTTCAGGATTTATTTCAGGGCCATCGTGTAGAACCCTTTAGGTAAGATTAGGTTAATTTAATAAAAATCCTGAAATATTTACAGTTTCAGAAATATTAAACAGTTGGAAAATGAAAAGTTGCGAAATGAAACAGGTTGCCAAACGTTATTCGCTGAAACATTAATAAACCTTGAGAACCTCGTCCATTTTTGATGGCGATTAAAGAAGAGGAATGAAAATATACATGTCGCACAGGGGCAGCTGCTGCTGTAAGCTGTTGTCGCCGTAATTGACCTAATTTATGGGTACGGACGTCAGAAAAGTTCTGATTCAGTAAATTACCTTTCAATCTTCTAAACATAAACAAAATCAGACTAAGTTAACACCACAGAAATATTTGACGTGCTTCGTTCTCAATTCGAATTATTTGTCGCACTCAGTTTGTATGATGTTAACATCCCTTCCCAAATGTTGGCAGTTGGATCCATTTTATGCCGGATGTCGGTCATTAAAAACACATACCGAGCCCAAAAATAGAAACAGGGGTAACTAAATGTTTTACTTGGAAACCCTGTACGGAAGACTTAACTATTTCTCTTCAAATACGAAATATACAAAACTACTATCACGCAGCAGTAAATTACGATAAGGCTAGCATAAATCTACGGAGCTGAGGATGAGCCGTGGCTCAGGGAAACAGGGTTAAGGGCATGCTAGGCCTTCCTTACTCTTACTGATGTACGGTATGAAATAAACTATTTTCAAGCTGAGTATAGATTGGTGATTTTTTAGTGATTATTTAGTTTATCTCTATTCTGAAGGTACCACAATCAATGTTTCTAATTTCCTTGTTTTTTTTTTTTTTTTTTTTTTTTTTTTTTATTCGACTGGATGGCAAACGAGCAAGTGGGTCTTCTGATGGTAATAGATCACCACCGCCCATAAACATCTGCAACACGAGGGTATTGCAAATGCGTTGCCAGCCTAGAGGCCTAAGATGGGATACCTCAAGTGCCAGTAATTTCACCGGCTGTCTTACTCTCCACGCCGAAACACAACAGTGCAAGCACTGCTGCTTCACGGCAGGATTAGCGAGCAAGATGGTGGTAGCAATCCGGGCGGACCTTGCACAAGGTCCTACCACCTGCACCTTGTTATAATATAACGTAGGTAAGAGTTATAAATGGGAGTGAGAGTTTATTTGTTTGTTTCCTGTATTTTCACGCTTAGTACTTAACCGTCATGATACAATTTGTAGACAAATGACACCTTAAGAAGAACATACAAAAGTTTTCACGAAAAAAACTGCGATAACGAAATATTTGCAGACGAAATCACGAGCAACAACTAGTTTAATCATAATTTTATGAAATGAATAAATAAAAAATGAAAAAAATTGACATCCTGGTTATCTAAATTTAAAAAGCTGAGTACTACCTTTAACCGAATCGTTTGGTTTTGAATAAGGAACCAGGCAACGTTCGAACTGTGATTCTATTCTATATTCAAATTGCAATCTGGAAACCGTTAGTGGTGCTTTACTATTTCTAACTGGCTGGCCAAGTGATTCGAAATTTGAAATTATCGTTAGGTTTCAACAGCCCGGAAATGGAAATAATAAATGTTTTTCATGAAAAGCAGAGCTCGAATAAATGAAATTTAAATGGAAAACCACTTACCATTATTAATTCCAATTTGGACTTTTAAGCTTTCAGAAACAGGGCTGTTAGTAACATAAGAACTTTTTTATTTGGCTAATCCTAATTTATTAATACTGGCCATCAAAGATGCCATATAATACTTTTTAAGATTAAAAATAAACGGTAGCTAATAAATGCATTTTTTTTTCAATAAATTAATTTCAATGTTGTTATAAACAAGGGTCCTGTAGAAATTAAAAAACGTGAAATGTGCTGTGGCAGGTTTTGCGAGCGTGCATAGCGGCGATATTCGAGTGCCGGTACGCGGACGCGCGCAAGTCGTTCCCGGCGGTGCTGCTGGCACTCCGCGCATGCGCCGCGCGCGCCGCGCTCGTGCGCGACCTGGCCGCGCGCCTGCCCAGCAACAAGCATCTGCTGCATCACCACCAGTTCGAGCTGCTCGTCAGGTAACCCGCCGCTACTGAACCGCGTTTACACTCGCGCGCGAATTTGTGTGTATGCATTTACATTCGGTACTCGCCTCGCGCCTCACCCATCACCGCGCTCGCTTCTGGAGCGGTATTTTGGACACAAGTCAAAGGACAACGTGTTGAACGTGAGCGTAGTAAATAGGTACATATTAAACATCCAAGACTCGAGGACAAACATTCTGTAATCTATCTGTATTTCCTTTTTGTACACTATAGAGTTTTACTACTACTACTAGTACTACTACTGCTACTAATAAAACTATAAATATTTGCCCCAACCGGGGACCGACCTCCGGACCTCAAGCTTACGCAAATTCAATTTAACTTATGTTTATCTAAACGTACGGCAGGGCAGTTGTCCTGTCTGACCTGAATACACTTCGATTTCGCATTTTCCTGTAGCAAAAAGAATCTCCTCGTGAACCTAAAACTATTAAACATTAACAAATGAGATATAATTTTAAACGGCGATGTTTAGAATAGTATTGATTAACTAAAATATAGCGAGGTGTTAAATATTTCAATAAAACAAACTGTGTATTTATTTCGCTTCCGTCATGTTAGATGAACACTTAGATATTAAATAATTTCATGATACACGGAAACGTATTATGAAATAAGATTGGCTCAGATAAATAACAGAATTGTAAATAGTTATTGTTATTATACACGTAATGAAATATTATTGAATACAATACAGGATAGTATGTTGCGAGTCCGTTGTCATTGTCATTAGATATATATTGGCATTGCACATGCAATAGTTATTACTGTTATTATTAGGTACTTAATAATTTCCTGCGAGCACGATTCCGGTCCGATTATAGGAATTAATAATCATAATCATATTTGTAATAATTTATTTACATAAAAACATTGTAACAGATTGGTGACAACTAGTGACAAGTTTTAAAAGTTTTTGTCTTATTCTCTGTTACATTGTACTTTTCAATTTAATTTAACAACACTTTTTAATAACACACAAATTTCTTAATGAAAATATTTTTTCTGGTTCTTGTTATTGGTAACATCTGGTTATCTTTAACCCTTTGAACACCAAGAATACCCAAAGGTTTCGTTTGCGGTCGTGCCTACCACGCGAGCAAAGTCTTCTTAGACTTTCTTCTGCCTACGCTAGCTGGCGCGGGTGCAGGTACAATCCGTCGTACGCGTCGCGCGCAGTTAGTGTGTACTTAGATCATGAATGAAATCTATTACGAATATCGAAAATACAAACTGTAATATAGATATAATGTGTTATAATTACATTAGGCTCTCAATTAATGCAGAAACGACGAAACAGAAACAAAATTGTGTTGCTCTGAAAGGAGAACATTTTTATTAACCACAATATTACAAACATATTATGTCATGTAAAAAATCAACTAAACACTTTACCTGAAAGGAGAAACAACATTTAATGCTAATATTCCGCGTATTCTTCTATTTATTATTAATTATTTAATATCTTGTATGTCATTACGTTTTACATATCTTTTCAATTCAAATCCAACTGACAACTTTCAAAAGCAAGGCCATAGACAAGTTAAATGAGGAGCTATGAACCTCATTTACATCTCCCCCCCCCACATTAAGAACATTTATTCTATTTATTTCTATATTTTTATGAAACTATTGAAACTGGTACTAATTTTGTAACATGAAAAAGATTTGATTCAGGTTTCTTATGCCCTGTGTTTATTCTGTAAATCGAGTTTGACAATTTTTCCACAATCTCATAAGGACCAATTTTTAATTCATCAAGTTTTTTCCTATTTAACCGATTTCCATTTTCAACGTAAACCAAATCTCCTACTTTCAATACACATTTTTTTCTATTTTTGTCAAATTGTTTTTTATTATAATTGTGTGATTTTATACTATTTTCGAACGCTATTTGTCTATCTCGTAATAAATCATTATGTGTATGTTCTTTTTTCAATTCATCCGGTAAAATATCAACGTTTTTTCCTTCTAGTAAATACCTAGGTGAAAAACCTGTCACTGTATGTTCCGTTTCATTATATTTTTGGACGCATTCGTGTGCAATAGTCGTCCAAGCCATTTTATTCTCTTTTTCGTTTATTTTGCACCGTATTTTATTAACTAGCGTCTGGTTCAACCTCTCATTTAAACCATTCGAAAATGGAGCATTTACTGCCGTGAAGATAATTGGAATATTTTCTGTATCTAAATAGGTTTTGAACTCACGTGAATTTATACCCGGGTACTGATCGGATAGAATCATTCCAACCTTATTTCCCTGTATTACTTTTTGAACAAGCTTTATAAAATCATTTGAACTTTGGGTTTTAGAAGTCAGAATAGTGGCATATCTCGAGAAATGATCCACTAGTAGATGTAAATATGTCTTTGTAGAACGAGATCCGCCAAATCCACCAATAGTGTCTATGGATATTATCTCAAAAGGATAAGTAGCAGGGCCCAAGTGTGACATTAATCCAAATTTGTATTTGCCTCTAGATTTGTTTTTTATGCAAATTTCACAATCGTCACAAACTTTTTTGATAATGTTCATCAAATTTCTCGATGTATAAAATGGTTTAACTTTCTTTTCCAGTTGTTGTATGCCTATATGGCAGTAGTAATAATGTACATTCTCTATGAGTTTTTTAGAGTACTCTTCAGATAAGACAATTTTTTCCTTTTTTCCTATATTTTTATAGTAAATATTGTTTTTTAGTTTAAGTTTATCTTTATAATTTTTTATGTCTTCATTTTTTTCTTGATCACTTATTATATCTTTTAGTTGAATAAAATTTATAATTTTCAAATTTTCATCTTGATTGTCACCTGGTTCTAACACCGGATTCCTACTCAAACAATCAGCTTCTAAATTGTATTTTCCTGGGGAATATATTACCTCAAAGTCGAACTGAGATAGATAATAAGTTAGGTCTCCCAATTCTTCATCCGTTCTAGCCTTAATGTTCATTTTTTCTAATGGCTTATGATCAGAGAAAACCGTAAACCTTTTCCCTATAAGCCAGTATTGCCAGTATTTTACTGATTCTTTTATCGCTAGACACTCCAAATATATAGCTTTTTTCTTCTTCTGTGTATCGTTCAATTTTCTCGAAAAATATGCACACGGTTTTTCTTCTCCATTAGACTGTGGTTGTTTCAAAACTGCCCCAATACCTTGAATTGATGCATCGGTATAAATATGTATTGGCAGTTCCGGATCGTAGATTGCTAATATAGGTTTCATACATAATAGACTTTTTATCGCCTCAAAAGATTCTTTACAGTCCTTCGACCAAATAAATGGCTGTCCCTTTCTTAGCAAATTGTGTAGAGGATTTAATACAATAGATATATTTGGCACATATTTCCCATAAAAATTTATTTTACCCAAAAACTGACGAACATTTTTTTGTGTTTTTGGTGTAGGAAATTCTTTTATAGCAGTCAAATTATCTTTCAACGGAGTAACTGTATTATTTTCGATTATGTGACCTAAATATTTTACCGAATTCTGAGCAAAGTTACATTTTGAGAATTTAAGTCTAAACCCTTCTTTTGAGATTGCTTCCAGTAGTAACGATAAGTGTCTAATGTGCTCTTCGAATGTTTCAGAAAATATCAAAATATCGTCTATGTAATTAACAGTAAAATTGGAAAGGCCGTGTTTCCTTATAATGCTGCTTAATATCCTCTGAAAAATGGCCGGCGAAGTCTTTAAACCAAACGGCAAACATGTCCACTGAAAGTGTCCTTCTTGAGTAACAAATGCAGTTTTTTTCCTGTCCTCGATTTTCATAGGGATTGACCAAAATGCTGAGTTTATATCCAGTGTTGTGAAGAATTTACAATTCCTAGTTTTGGTCATTAAATCTTCAATTAGTGGAAATGGTTGTGATTCAGGAACAACAATCTTATTTAAGTCACGAAAATCAATACATAATCTCGATTTTCTTCCATCTTCTTTTTTGTAGGCTAATGTTACTGGTGCGGCGAAAGGACTATAAGATTCTTCAATTAACTTTTTTTCTAGTAATTTTGATATTTGCTGTTCTATTTCTTTCTTATCCTCAATAGTACACCTATATGGTCTTTTGCAGCAATATTTATCTATTAATAAATCCACATGTGCCTCATAGTCCTTTACAGTACCTATATCGTATTTATCTTTTGCAAAAAGCGATGTATATTTGCTAATTAATTCATCTATTTCAGATTGTTGCTGATGGTCGAGATGATTTATGAATATATTAAAGTTGGCAACCTCTATGTGCTCATTAAAATTTATTTTGTATTTATTTTTGGTGTCATTTCCAGTTTTTCCTAAGCTGCTCACATCTTTATTGTTATTATATATTTTCCCTTCTATTTTATTACCTGAAACGTCAGGAATTATTCCAGAATCGGCACATACTACCTTCTCATTATATTTATTTTTTAAAATATCAATATTTTGTGTAACTTCCAATTTTTCGTTTTGAGTGAGGCGAAATTTTTTTATACAATCTAATCCAACCAAGAAATCGTAGTCAAAATTTTCCTCATCTATCACGAAAACATTTATTATCTGTTCCATGTTTAAGATTTTTATCTTTAAAGTCACTATACCTATAGACTTTTTTACGCCATTAATCGTTTTTAGACCTGCAGTTTTAATATTATTCTTAATCGAATCGTCATTCAATGACAACAATTTTGAATTTATTAAAGACACATTTGATCCTGAATCATAAACGCCAAAGACATCCAAGGTGTCATTTAACAATAACTTAATTTTGATTAATGGCGGGATTTCTAGTTTTTTGGATCTATTTCATTTAATTCTGTCTCCAATTGAGAATTATTAACAGTTCTTATTTGATCTCGTTTAATGCCGTCACTATTTTTGTTCCTGAACCAACACAAAGATTCAGGGTGGTACCGATTTGTTTTGTTTTCCTTTTCACAAATTCTGCAGGGCCGGTATTTTTCGTTTTTTTCTTTAGTTTTATTTTCAAAGACAACAATTTTCTTTTCCGGAATCTTTTTACCTACCAAATGTTCTAAACCTCTGAGATTATTAAATAAATCTTCGGCTGCTTTCAAGTTTTTCCTGTCAATTTTGTCAGCTACAAAATTTGGCAACCCTGTAGCTATAAGATCTATCAGAGTCGGTTTGTCCATAGTTTTATTTATCTCTAATAAAAGACGTTCTTTTTTTAACGCGTATTCTAGTAACGATCCCTGTATATATCTGAATGACATAGCATACCTGATTGGCGACCAACCTTTGTCCGCATAAGTTTCGCAAAATATTTTTGTCCACATCGACCATTCCGAGTTGACTGTATATTTTATAAGCATTGAACTATACCAGTCAAGACACGAGTCCTCTAAAAATAACCTAAGAGCTTCAATCCTCTTCGAATCTTCGTCTATTCCTAATCGGGTACATTCAGTTTCAAAAGTAACTATCCATTGACACACATTTGACGTTTTTCTGCCGAATTTTTCTATGACGAATTTCTCAGTCAGACTTCTTATATTCTGAGGCTTTGACACATCTTTAATTCCGGAAATACTTTCTAAAATTTTTGTCAATGTCTCTCCTGAAATCCCAGCCGCCGGAGTCTGTTCCCGAGTTTCTGGTGTAATCTCCTCCAACAGATATCCCTGAAATTGCATATTTCCATCTTCATCCATGTAACTCTCGCTTATTTCTGGTGTCACTGAAATCCACACTTGCCTCTTGTCGTGTCTTCTTTGCAAAGTGTTTCTTACTTTTTGGAAACCTTGTGTTGCTAAAATCGTATCATGTAGTCTTACCGGTTGTAATTTTTCCGGGATTAAAAAGACACGTTTATCAGCATCCGTAATTGAAGCCATGCAGATTACATTTGTTTTCGGATCTTCACCCGATTTAACTACGAATTCAAACCTTAATTTCTCCATCGCTGTTATTTATTAGCTGTAGAAATGTTGTTTTATAATGTGTTATAATTACATTAGGCACTCAATTAATGCAGAAACGACGAAACAGAAACAAAATTGTGTTGCTCTGAAAGGAGAACATTTTTATTAACCACAATATTACAAACATATTATGTCATGTAAAAAAATCAACTAAACACTTTACCTGAAAGGAGAAACAACATTTAATGCTAATATTCCGCGTATTCTTCTATTTATTATTAATTATTTAATATCTTGTATGTCATTACGTTTTACATATCTTTTCAATTCAAATCCAACTGACAACTTTCAAAAGCAAGGCCATAGACAAATTAAATGAGGAGCTATGAACCTCATTTACAATGAGGAGCTATGAACCTCATTTACAAGTATATCATTATAGCTTACTGGATGACGAAAATTTCTGCGTTCTGGTCTTATCCAGAGGTTCTCAAATAGGGGCCTGAAAATGCGGCGAAATAGTAGCTTCCAGTCTTAAAGGATGGCCTGAAATGCGGCGGCAGTTTTTGCTTCGCGCTCGACTTGGCGGGGGCACTGCCGTGCCCCCAGATAAAAAGCAAAAAAGTCTGACTCGTGAAGGATTTGAACCTCCGCCCTCCGATGCTTTTATGTTTAGTTTATATCGGCGCTCTCACCTACTGAGCTAACGAGTCTATTAAAATGTGTAGCCAATCCAGCCTTCATATTGAAGAAATTATAAATTATCGAATACCTACCCACATAAAAAAAAAGATTTGGTAAAACTAAGAACAACTTATTTTTTTAACGTTACTAAATTAAAAAAACGCATTCAAATCGGTCCACCCGTTTAAGAGCTACGGTGCCACAGATAGAAAATTTGGCTTGCTGGTAGAAAGTAAGCCATCGAACATAGGGCTTTTCCATGACTGTTTTAGTAAGAATTTTTTGCTTTTTATACAACTGTCCGAAAGAGGGAAAAACTGTTTGTTTCGAGCGTATGGACATGTCTTAAGGTATCATTTTCACAGAAAATTAATATGAAAAAAAAATCAATAATAAATTAAAAAAGTCTTAAAACCTAGCTGCTTAAAAAAACTAAAAAGAAGATAATAAGTATAGTTGGTGTAAATATTCAACATTTTTGCATTTTTTTTGTCATTATCGTTTTGGCAAGATACCAATAGTTAAATCTAGTGTAATCAATTTTTTTGCGACTTGTCCTTCTGTTGTGCCAATAAAAACGCTAACCCACGTTTTTTAGTTTTTTTAAGCTAGCTAGGTTTTAAGAATTTTTCATTTGTTATTTATTTATTTTTTTCATATTTCTGTGAAAATGATAGCTTAACACGTTTAAATACGCTTAAGTAACCCTCTTTCGGACAGTTGCATAAAAAGCTAAAAAGTCTGACTCGTGAAGGATTTGAACCTCCGCCCTCCGATGTTCATCTTTTTAGTTTATATCGGCGCTCTCACCTACTAAGCTAACGAGTCTCTTGAATTGCGCTGCGAGCTCAGCCATCTTATTGTGAGAAAGTACACACGCGCACATACACACACTTTAATTTGTATTTTCTTTATTATTATCCTAATAAACTATTAAACATGATATTTTTGTATTTTTTTCTTGTATTCGTATTACTACGTTAATAAAGTTATACATTAAAATTTTTGTTACAAGTTAATATGAATAAAAAAGTATAAATAAAAAACATTAAATTTAAAAATCAAAAAACCCGACTGCCTTAAAAACTAAAAGGAAGAAAATAAGTCTAGTGGTCTAGAACTCTGTCAAGAAGCTCATTTAAGTTTCAACAGTCGGGACCCATTCAAATCGTAACCAGCTCAAAAAATCTTGGTAATGGGTCCCGACTGTTGAACCTTAAATGAGCTTCTTGACAGAGTTATTCTAGATTACTAGACTTATTTTCTTCCTTTTAGTTTTTAAGGCAGTCGGGTTTTTTTTCTGTAATTTAATAGATGGTGTACATGAATACATGCCATCCTACGTAAGTTCAACATATTAAACCGTGAAATATCTTGTTGGAAGAACGATTTTTTGGTAACGCCAATGACAATTTTGGTAACGCAGGAGACGCCCACAGTGTCGGTAAAATAGTTTATTGGCCCGGTTACGATAGGTCGCCGGATAAACTAGTCTTTGATACAAACGCAGCCTAAAGCCCTTTTCAAACTGGCATTTATCATATCCCATTTGTTGTCCAGCACGTGCTCCCCGATCCAGGCGGGCGCACCGCTGGACCTGGCCACGTTCTTCTGGTTCGGCATCACGGAGACCTTCGCCTACCTGGTGCAGTACGCGACGCCTGGAGACATTCCCGACGCCTGCGCGGTGCTCACCGACTCCTCTGTCTGTAAGTCAACAACCCTTAAGGTGGGTACTGACCAACGTTACGAGGTGTAATGTAACATGTTGCACAGCGAGCATTCGTGCAGTCAGTACTTAGTGTTACGGGGAAACCAGCGAGCAACGAGCCGCTCGTTGCTCGCTTTGCGTGCTCCACCCGGCTGTCGGTTTTTTGGCGAATCCTTTGACTGTTACGCGGTTCAGTCAGTACGCTGTAACAAGTCAGCCATCTTTACTGAGAGTGGCTGGCGAATATGGAGCACAAGTTTTGACGAGCAACATTACGCAGATTTTAAGAACACAGTGAACATGCTCAATGCGTAACATGCTCGATGCGAATGTACATTTCACCTCGTAACGTTGGTTAGTACCCAGCTTTACACTAACCGACAAACCAGTCCGTCCATCTGGACCCAATAGGCTCGACGACTAAAAAAACTGTCTAGTCCGTCAGTTAGATAATTAAATAACCTAACCATAAAAATTTCATTTTTAATACAAGCTTTTTTTGCTGACTGTACTTGCATTGTCACCCAAACTACATTTTTGCATACCAAATTTCAAGTAGATGCTATTAACCGTTGAAGAGTTCCGCCCTGCGGAGACGGTCCTGGCTGGACTACCAGGATGTCACTACTAGATTATTTTATTGTCACGCGATGGTAAATTTCAAGTCAAGCTGACTATTGGAAGTTGATCAAAATATAACTTGCAAGATTTGACTACAGACAGACAGACAACGGGACAGGTGAAACTAAATAAAAGCTAAATTGAAAATACAAACTGAAATATAGACCAACAGTGGTGTAGCGGTATAGCACGCGGTACGGAATACCTAGGACCTGGGTTCGATTCCCAGTGTTGGTCTTATTTTTCTGGTTTTTCTGTGCATCTATATTTCAGTTTGTATTTTCAATTTAGGTTTTACGGGATGACCGTAAAAGTAAAAATTTGGAATTGAAATAAAAAATACAAAAAGATTCCAAAAAAACAATCATAAATAAAAGCTTGTAATAAAAATATTGTACACGTATTTTTTATTTTGTTTGACAAACAAAAAATGAAGAGGATACAGTGCTTAAGTAGAAGTTTCGAGTGAAGTCACTAATGGTACGATTTTTACCTAATAATGGCGTCACAAGCTCCCACTCCTGAAGTTTGATCGGGAGTTTGATTCATCCTTTGTCGATGTTTAATAATTTGATGAACAAAAAAATACGTCTCCCATATTTTTCCATAATCTAACCTTTGGGCTAAATAGCATGTTATATTTATAACCCAGTCGTCATCCCTATTGTATAACAAAGTACAAGCTACAATTATAAATACCTTCAAGTATACAAGTACCTATTAAGAAATTTGAAATCTGTAATACTAATAACGGTAAACGTGCGAGTGCTCGTCACTGCAGGGCTACTACGAAACTCGAAACTCGAAGTTCGTATCGTACCGTCGCTCTCGCTCTCGTATTAAATAGTATAAGTGTCAAAGGGACCGCACGGCACGAACTTCGAGTTTCGAGTTTCGTAGTAGCCCTGCTGTTCCAATAATGGGCACCTTTAATCTTATGTCATTAAGAGCAATAGAGATGACAGCAGGGTGTCGTCTATTAGACATTAGCATGCCGAACACTTAACTTGGACCATGGACGTTTACTTTACTTGTATTTCGCTATGCAATCGGGCTCTGGTTGAACGGTTAGTAAGGTACCATCAGCCTAATAAGTGGTCTATCAATTTTTAAACAAGTTCCTATCAAATGAATATGTCGCTAAAGTCGAACTTTCAAGTTGACAGACACGTCTATTGGCGTTATTGTTTTATGACATGCAAACGATTATCAACTTTAGGGTGGTAGACCACATATTTTTTGGCTGATGGTACCTACTTAGATTATATACCGGTACCTAGGTCCTGCAAAAATTTAAAACGTGTTTGTTTTGAAATTTTTCTTTGTTGAAAAAAAAATGGTTTATATTTTATCAGCAATTTATCATATTCTGCCTTTTTACAACCTTTTATTTAACTTGCAATGTTTGTAGGTAAGCCACCCGTTTTTTTCCAGCGGACCCTGTGCAGCGGCTGGCGACGTGGGTCCGCAGCCAGGAGTGGACGCAGCCCTGCATCGAGACGCGCTACTCCGTCGTGGTGGCGGAACACACCAACACCAGCTACGACTCACCGCAGGCCGTCAGTGAGTATTATCAATACAATACAATTGCAGGTGGTAAGACCTTGTGCAAGGTCCGCCGGGATTGCTACCACCATCTTGCTCGCTAATCCTGCCGTGAAGCAACAGTGCGCACTGTTGCGTTTCAGCGTGGAGAGTAAGACAGCCGGTGAAATTACTGGCACTTGAGGTATCCCATCTTAGGCCTCTAGGTTGGCAACGCATCTGCAATACCCCTGGTGTTGCGGATGTTTATGGGCGGTGGCGATCTCTTACCATCAGGAGACCCATCCAGTCGAATAAAAAACAAAACTTCATTGAACACCAAAACATATACCGGGTGTTTCTGACCATGGGGATTGAAGGTTTGAATCTACTCACAAAATTAAGCTACTTGTTATGTAACATTTTCAAAAAGCTTAAATTTGGATCATTTATTAATCCTCGAAGTTTAATTATTAAATCAGTGTATCGGACATGGCGGTGTTATCGCTGTCTCTTGGTACGGGGGCCTTGAAATAATTTTGAAATTTATTTGACATCTCTAAGATAAACATTTATCAATGTGCCGTCAATTTAGAATTGTATCGCATACATTGAAAATGACTTTTAATTTGTGTGAAAAAAACAATAGACGAAAAGTCAAAATATCAATTTACGCTATAACAAGCACTTATAATAATAATATTTTTTTATTTCAGACATAAGTAGTCCATATATATATATGTGTTAGTAGGCATACAATAAGAACGAATTTCAGTTAGTAAAAAAAAAAACTTAACTAATACTTATTCTAAATATCAAACATTATTACTTATGAATGTCAAAAGAAATCTACCACCGGTTCGGAAAAACCTCTGTTGAGAAGAATCCGGCAAGAAACTAGGTATATAACCATAATACCACTGCTGAATAGTACAGCTTAAATTACAGGTGTTTCGTTTTTAGTGCAATAGGTCACTCATACCAAGCAAAGCAAAAAGACGAACGTCGTCGTCTTATTCGTTTCGTTTTTAGTGCAAGGTGGACGTCAAAGGACGAGTTTGTTGTTTAGAAGTAGGTACAGCGACTCGAAACGTTAAAGTACAGTTCTCAAGTTTCGCAACTCGGTGACTTCTAAATACGCCAGCGGCAGCTTGAGTCTGTCAATTCCGAGCTGACTCTTTATTACCTACACCAGAAATAGTAAGCGATACAGAAACCAGTACCTGCACAGAGAGAAAATTACAAGGTAAGCAATAGTCCTCACTTCAGAGTGATCTCTTCCAGGCTACCTAATTACTTAGGCAGGCTTACTTTGAGTTGCAGCGGCCCACTGCTGGGTAGAGACTAGAGACGGTAACATTATGTTTGTGTCCGAAAATTCTTACGAATAATAGTTAAAGATGACACCTTTCCGAACGAAACGCAAGCTTTGAAATTGAATCCCAAAGTTTCGCAACTTCCCACTCTGATTATAACGTGAATAACAAAATATGTTAATATTTCGTACTCAGAAGCTGCCGTTAGCAGATGAATATATTACCTCCACCTAGTCAGAATATTTGGAGCTTAAAACACATATATTATCGTAATAAACGGGGCTCAAACTATAATGGCCGCGACTTAAAGCGAACGTGAAACTATAAGGCTTGCGAATTGCATGCTATATTGATGGACGAACGAATTGGATGGTAGTTATGTAGAAACGTCTATATTTATCGATATCGATGAATACCCTACACGTACAAGTGCCCATGGACAAGCCAAAAGAACGGAGAACAGATGGCCGTTGGGGTCCAAGACCCGAGAGCAAACATTCGTATTATTTTGAACATGAAACTACCGTGAGACTCACGTCTTAAACCGAGTTCAGCTAAACATGTCGAGCTAAACTCGGTTTAAGACGTGAGTTATCCGTTACAACATCATTTAATATTCGTATTATTCATACAAATATCTGCCCCGGCCGGGAATCGAACCCAGGACCTCAAGCGTCGTAGTCAGGTTCACTAACCACTTGGCCATCCGGTCGTCAAATGGACGGATTACCTGGTTAAAGTCCACTGTTAGACATAGGTCTCCCACATTGACGTTCGACAATCGAAGTTCGTATCGTACCTTCCCTCTCACTCTCGTATTACCTTAATAGTATGTGTGAGAGGGATAGAACGACACGAACTTTGATTTTCGAATTTCGTAGTAGCCCCGCAGGTTGCTTCGGTTAGAAGCGACCCTCATCCACCGTGAACCCGAGGCTTTAACCACTCATCCGTCCATCTCGTTGGTAGTCGTTTTTTTATATAAAACCGACCCTTTTGTCGCCTCACCTGATGAAAAGTGCAGAGGCCAAAGCTGTATCTTACGTCTACGCTGCGCTTGCCGATCCGCGGTTTCCATTCGAGAACTTTCGACCCCAATGGCCATCTGTGCTCTTAGTGTAAGTTGTCGGTTACAAAATACGTCTCGATCGCGTTCGCGTTAAAACCTCAATTTGTATGCAAACACGAACAGCGCCTAGCGGAACGTTTGCGATGTTCGTGTTTCCATACAAATTGAGATTTTAACGCGAACGCGATCGAGATATTTTGTAACCGAAAATTTACAATAAGGGTACTGTTCTCCGTGCTATATGGTATGCCCATTGCCATTTTAAGAGTTAATTCGCTTGGCTGTGTCGGTGACCCTTGTATCGATAATTCCAACTGTAAATTTCTGTACCCTCGCAACACTAGAACCAAAATAACGCTTTTGCATTTTATAAAACGTCAACCGTAAATGATGTTGTGCTGTATTTTAACGGAGTAAAGTGAGAATTTAAATTCAAATCGAACGCCCCGATTTTACCGTACTTTGCAATTTATCGAAGTTAAAATTTTTGCAGCCTTAGATATTCAAGAGGCTACCCTGAAATTAGAACCTCGTATCATACCGTCTCTTTTACTCACCTATTAAAGAAATATGTCAAAATAATTAACTGACAGCAAAAAAACGAAAATAATTTTCTACCCGTTCGAAATCGATGCCTCAGCACGATTCATCAGCCTACGTCGCACTGCCGGGCACAGGCTTCATCTCAGAATGAGAAGGCTAACATCGTGGGTCCCGCACAGGCCCAATGCAAATTGGGAAGTTCACGCACGCACACCCATAGTCAAAATACCACAAACGGGACTTATACGCTAACACACAGGAGTAATATTTACCTCGACGTTTCACACGAAAAGAACAATAGCTAAGAGGGTCAAGGAACATATTGTACCAGTTAAATACGCCAGGTAAATAAGTTAGCCATAGCCGAGCATTTATTGGAGTCAGGACCAAACCACTGGATTGAGCTTCACAATCCCAAAATTGTCTCCACGGAACGTCATTTCTACTCAAGAATGGTATGTGAAGCAGTTGAAATAAATAAAGAAAACCGGCCAAGAGCGTGTCGGACACGCCCAAAATAGGGTTCCGTAGCCATTACGAAAAAATTAAATAATATTTTTCTAAGGATTTCGTATTTTATACGGAATATTCGAAGTTTAGGTAGGTAGGGGAGGGGGGCCCAAAGTGAGCACCATTAGAGGAACTGAGAAAAAAGTATGAAGAAAATATCAGTATCACTTAACTTTAAATGCTATTTAAAGCTGAATTTATCGTAGTTTAATTATACATACTTCAATATTCTACAAAGTTTAGAAAAACTAATAAAAATAACAAATTACGAAAACTTTACTTTTGCTCGCTTTGCCCGAGGCGGAGCCTAAAGCGAGCACTGCTTTTGGGCAAAGCGAGCACAAAGGGGGCAAAATGAGCACCCTTCATTCATGCAATAACTATAAAATATTTATTTGGAGATAAGGACAAAAAGTACGTCGATCACGTCAATAAAACTCCAGTGATTTGATGTAGACTTTAACATAACTAATTTAACAAAAAATGGTACTTCTTCCAAAACATTGCTTTCCGCCATTGCTTTTGACATTGACTCTTCATCCCAAGCACCTTATTCAGTTTTTCTTTTGTAATTATTGACCATCTAAAACAATTAAGCAATGAAAACAAGCAAGCTAAGCGTTTAAATAACACAAAAACAAATAAATCGCTTTAATATGCCTAACGGTATGTGGGCATATGCTCACTTTGCCCTGCCCGCTTTGCCTTTTCGACCAAATCCACATTGTACTCGAACCTAAACTTCAAATATTTCGCGCACATTCAAGAACATTTTACCAAAACAAAGCTAAATAACTGTCAATACATATTACAATTAACGTTTTTCAACAACGTCCTCACAAATCCGCAAAACACTCGATACATACCTCGTATTTTTCATATCTGGACTGATCAAATCGTAATTTTTGACACTACACGCGCACGGTCGCTAACAGGCGGTGGTGGGCGACTGCGGCAGGTGGACCGGGGCGGGGCGGATATCGCCACGCAGTCACACCGCCATTGTCCTTATATTTTCAAGATGAGCGCCAGTGCTCGCTTTGAGCAGTATGCTCGCTTTGGGCCCCCCTCCCCTATATATTATACCTTAGGCTGCTATTTGCTCATAAACTACTACTTAATAATTCTCAAGCAAACTTAGCC
>NC_133487.1:4272063-4308104 GCF_025370935.1 Choristoneura fumiferana | reverse complement strand
TATTATTATCACATAATTATTGAAGTAACTAATTTGTACCTGCGGCTTCTCTCGCGTGAAGTAGCATGGGAAAAACCGCGAAAATGTCATGTCCCTACACCATTTGCATAATTAAATTGAATTCGTCAAAGATCTGAAGCGACGCGAGAAAACAGAAAATTTCTACGAGTGTGGGGTAGTGTAGTAATTAATCTTTTAAGGACTGTACCTACAGTCGATCATTAAATTTATTTTAAACCAACTTTTTCGTTTGTGGCCAGTTAATTTTTGAAATGCCTAATACATAAAAAGTTTCAGTATTAAAAAAATATTTTAGTGAGTTTCAAAAGTTTATACTGAAACGAATAAACTTTGTAATATTTTATTACTTTTATTTCAATCTTATAAACAATAAATGGCCATAAAGTACAGTTGCCACAAACGGTACTTCTGCCCTAGTAGTAAATGAAGGTGATACTATGAGTGTTTTTTTTTCTAGACATATTATTTATTAGTGCACCTCGAAAATGCACACGAGGGCAGTGTCTTTTCCAGGGATGTAACGGATGTGGTTTTATCGGAACCGAAAACGTAATCGGACCCGAAAACGGAACCGGAATCAGAATCGGAGCCTGAGTGATAGGTGGACGAGATGTTAAGGGTAGGTCTACTAAACCTGAGAGTCTATTGAGTAACGTTTCTGACACTCGCCATAACAATCAAATGATAGTTTCACATAAAAAAACTGTCATCACATTGTGATCACGATTGTCAGAAACGTTACATAATTAGCCTTCTGTTTAACGTTAAACGGACTTCTAGATACTAGCGCCATGTAGCGATATTAAGCCCGTCGAGTAACTCTGAGAGCGTTTTCAGATTATCCGATCCGATATCCGTATCGGACGCCGATACCGATGTCGGGGTAAATAAAATGTATGAAATATGCTCCTGTCGTTCAGATTATACGATCCGATATCGGATCATATTTCATACATTTTACTTGCCCCGATATCGTATCGGCGTCCGATACCGATATCGGATCGGATAATCTGAAAATGTTCTTATTGTGTTAGACGTACCTACGTACAAGCCGTGGTGGCCGAGTGGTTTGACCTATGGCCTCTCAAGCAGAGGATCGTGGGTTCAAATCCCGGCTCGCACCTCTGAGTTTTTCACAATTTAATTATGTGCAAAATTACATTTGAAATTTACCACGAACTTTACGGTGAAGGAAACATCGTGAGGAAAGCGGCACAAACCTGCGAAGCAATTCAATGGTATGTGTGAAGTTCCCAATCCGCACTGGGCCCGCGTGGGAACTACGGCCCAAGCCCTCTCATTCCGAGAGAAGGCCTGTGCCCAAGTGGGACGGGCCTGGGATGGGCTGGGATTGCGTGTCGTACGCACCAGACAGAATTAATTCGGCGAGTGACATATCTACCCTTTTTAGGTTTCCGGAGCCAAAATGGCAAAAACGGAACCCTTATAGTTTCGCCATGTTTTTTTTATTTATTTATTTATTTTTATTCGATTGGATGGAAAAAGAGCAAGTGGGTCTCCTGATGGTAAGAGATCACCACCGCCCATAGACACCTGCAACACCAGGGGGATTGCAGATGCGTTGCCAACCTAGAGGCCTAAGATGGGTTGCCTCAAGTGCCAGTAATTTCACCGGCTGTCTTACTCTCCACGCCGAAACACAACAGTGCAAGCACTGCTGCTTTACGGCAGGATTAACGAGCAAGATGGTGGTAGCAATCCGGGCGGACCTTGCACAAGGTCCTACCACCTGCAAATCTGTATGTCTGTCTGTCTGTCTGTCTGTATGTCTGTCTGTCTGTCTGTCTGTCTGTCTGTCTGTCTGTCTGTCTGTCTGTCTGTCCGTCCGCGGCTTTTCTCAGAGACTATCGCGCTGTAATTTTGCACAGATATACAAATAAACTATGCCGACAAAATGGTACAATTCAAAATTCAAAAAAAAAAATTTTTTTAGGGTACCTCCCATAGACGTAAAGTGGGGGTGATTTTTTATTTCTCATCCAACCCTATAGTGTGGGGTATCGTTGTATAGGCCTTTTAAAACCATTAGGGGGTTGCTAAAACGATTTTTCGATTCAGTGATCTGTTCGCAAAATATTCAACTTTAAAGTGCAAAATTTCATTAAAATCGAGCGTGCCCCCTCTGTAAAATCTAAACCAGTTGGTGGAAAAATTTGAAAAAAAACAGAATAGTAGTAAGTATATCAAACTTTCAAGAAAAACTATAACGGCTAAGTTTGCTTGAGAATTTTTAGTAGTTTATGAGTAAAGAGCAGTCTAAGGTATTAAATATACCTAAACTTGGAAGATTCCGTATAAAATACGAAATCCTTAGAAACATATTACTTAATTTTTTCGTAATGGCTACGGAACCCTATTTTGGGCGTGTCCGACACGCTCTTGGCAGGTTTTTTTATTTATATCTACGCGCCGAGTGTACCTTTAAATTACCCAAGTACGTTTTTAATGAGTAATTTCGCGAGTCAGTGAATAAATAAATTTATTACATTTCGTGCCGCAAGTAATGACGAGGGATGTCGTCACGTTCGCCGCATTGCCGTTTTATAATTATACAAACGTTTATCGTATTTATAAACAAAAAGAAAAAGCTTACCTAAAGCTAAAGGTTTTAAAAAGTAACATGAAAAATTATGTTGTTTTGTTTACGAGGTATAAAATGTTTTTTCGGTTGCATTGAGAGCATGTTTGAGATGTAGTTTCAAAACGGCGTGTAATATGCACGGTGTATATGTCGGCGGCCGATCGTAAAATCCGCCAGATCACGAAATTCCTAGGCATAACATGAAATGGCGCTATTTCATGATATGCCTAAAAGTTGGCCAGGCATATCACGGTGTACCTGATAAGCAATACATCGATTAGAGCAACGCATTCGTCGATATTCCTATCCTAGCTCTATACCGGGTATATCGTGATATGCCGAATAAAATAAAAAATTAGTTATGACGAGCGAAGCGATTAATTGTGATCAAAACGCACGACCTAATGGTTCGCCGACAGTTTTTACGCAGATTATTGATTGGCATGGCAGACTACGTTTCGCCGAGTAACGGTACGCCGATGAATTTGTACGCAGATGTATTGTTTCGCAGACTAACGTTTCGTAACTCAATATTTAGTAGACTATTTAGTTGGCTTGTGAGTCAGTTAGCCGAACAACTATTACCAGAAATTTATTTAGCCGATTAATTACTACACATTTTCAACGTTTGCTCGAACAACTTTTCGCTTTCGAATTTGTATTAATTTTATATTGAAGCCAAAACAAACTAAATCGTTCGGTTCTTGGCACTCGCCGGCCGCTGCCGCGGCACGCTCATTCGGCTCGTGCGTTATTGGTCGCTATACTCGCAATTCTACCTAACACTCCTCCTCGCTAACGCTCGTCGTCGCATCAAACTACACATTTTGACACCATATGATAACTCTGCTTATCGTTTTTTGACGAACAGTTGTTCAGTTAACTGAAACAATCACGAAACCAACAATCGACTAAAATTAAATCTGCATACCGCTATTCTTCCTACCGACTACTCGGCGAAACGAATAATAGGCGTAACGAAATTATACCAAACGTTGCTCGGCCAAAATAAAAATCTGCCATCGGTGAAACGACAGGTCACCAATTTGTATGGATGGGTTCTTTTTTGTTTCCACGAACTGTAGAAATTTAGTTATAAAGTGAAGACATAATATTTCCATTACGGGGAATTTTGGAACTGTTCACGATTTGGAATAGGTCCGGACTGCTTAGTTATTTAACAGAGTTCTAAACTACTGGACTTATTTTTTTTAACGCAGTCGGATTTTTAATTTTTAATTATGTAGGTTTTTCAACCACATTACAACTTACCATTAATCTTTTTCTAATTTATCGTTCCTAAGCGAGTGATCACTATATCTTATTCACGCCAGACCTTAGTTCTTCAACCGATAAATAGCACCGTTGTCAAATAAAGTCAGTGTAAATTAGATTTATAACCCTGCTATACAGCCAAAGGATTTATATTCAAGTTAAAGTAATCGTTGAAATAACTGCCGCTTAGCAATATGACACGTGAAATAAAAAGACATAAAGAGTTTTATGACTCACTAGCTTTTACCCGCTGTTTCGTAATTTCTGCAAACCGAGATTTTTTATACAAATATTTACGTAAAACTAGAAATTTTATAGCTTCTATGTCATTGCTAACATGTTAGCAAAAATTACATCGTTATCTTCAATAACGTTGAACGAAAAACATCCGTGCCAAGTTATGTCATGTCCTCCCTCAGACAGTGGTTGACATTTTATAGATTTTAGACGTATTATATGGTCGACCAAGAAAGTTTTTATTTTTATTTTTTGTGTAGCCTGTATTATGTCCCACTGCTGGGCAAAGGCCTCCCCTTTTCTCCGCCACTCTTCCCTGTCCTGGGCATGCACCAGCCAATCGAGCTGAAAAGCGCTCAGGTCGTCCCGCCATCTCCTCTTAGGTCTGCCTCTGCTCCTATGCCCATCCTCGGATCCCATTCGGTTACGATTCGTGCCCATCGGTCCGGGTGCATGCGGCAGACATGTCCGGCCCAGTCCCACTTCAGCTTGGCGGTCTTGACACCCACATCTGTGACACGAGTTTTGGAGCGCAGTATCGTGTTTCTGATTCTATCAGTTCTTCGAACACCCAGAATACTGCGCTCCATTGCTCGCAAGAAAGTGCCAATTTTAATGACAGTTCCTAGGTACCTACTTCAGAAATAAAACAATAAAGCTAGTGTTACTCATGCTAGTTACTAGCATGAAAGCATGCTACTATTGAGTAAATGCTATCCACTAGCATGTGTGTATGTGTATGTACACTAGCATGTAAGACGTGCTACTATTAAACATGTTTTTTTAGGGGCATACAGGTACTGCAGGTACTTTCATGCTTATAAACATGCCTATTAGCATGCGAGCATGTGTAACAGTACCTTAAGGCTGATTTTCATATTGACTTGAGCACAAAGTAGATAATCAGAGGCATCACCTAGGTTGATGTGAAGTTGTGTTTATAAAATATGCTAGTCTTTATTTTAATCTCAATATTTCTACTTAATTCGGCATATTCACATTTTATAATTTACAAATGTTAATGGTAGTGCCATCTATTGCTGTTTTTTAGTATTAAATATAGCTTGTAGCTGGTAGGGGTTGGTAGGCCATGACTTGAGTGAAAATAGGCTTTGACGTTTTAAGCGCTAAAATTACATTAATTAAACCTTAGGGTAGTAAACCAATTTCTTGGTCGACTATACAAGCATACACCCTAGTTACACCCCGAACGCGAAGAAAGATATCTGTATACTGTACCTATACAAATGTATTCAGACATACTTCCAAACGTATATTTACTTATTAGAATAGGATTTATTACGATGTTAGCGTAATATATTATATTGCAGGTGGTAGGACCTTGTGCAAGGTCCGCCCGGATTGCTACCACCATCTTGCTCGTTAATCCTGCCGTGAAGCAGCAGTGCTTGCACTGTTGTGTTTCGGCGTGGAGAGAAAGACAGCCGGTGAAATTACTGGCACTTGAGGTATCCCATCTTAGGCCTCTAGGTTGGCAACGCATCTGCAATCCCCTGGTGTTGCAGGTGTCTATGGGCGGTGGTGATCTCTTACCATCAGGAGACCCACTTGCTCGTTCGCCATCCAATAGAATAAAAAAAAAAAAATATTTATTTCTATTATCTTTTGTACCTTTCTTGCGACAATGGTTGACCTACCAATTTCATCACCCAAACCTCATATTTTTTTCTGAGCGAGCATGGATAAAATTAAGAAAAAGGTGCCAAGAGAAAACAAGTTAAAGTTGCGGAATAATTACGTTTTATTACTGCCTCGCCAGCAATAACCAGAAGTGGACTTGGAAATGACAATTTACGGATATAAATTTGATTTTTTTTCTGCGCAGTTAAACGCTGAGTTTATTATAATTTAAAAACGGAAGGTGGAATGAGCAATATGTTAAATTTTACTTTTTTTTTATTCGACTGGATGGAAAACGAGCAAGTGGACAGACAACTGCAATACCAGGGGATTGCAGATGCGTTGCCAACCTAGAGACGTAAGATGGGATACCTCAAGTGCCAGTAATTTCACCGGCTGTCTTACTCTCCACGCCGAAACACAACAGACTATTACTGACTAAAAGTCATATTATTTTATAGGTACCGTACTACTATTGTGTTGTAGTTTATATTGATAAAACCATGCTGCTGACAAATGTGACGTTATAAAAAAAAGCGGCCAAGTGCGAGTCGAACTCGCCCATCAAGGGTTCCGTAGCAGCATGTTATAGTTTTGAAAAAAAGGCTGTGACATACGGACAGACAGACATGACGAATCCAGAAGGGTTCCGTTTTTTGCCATTTGGCTACGGAACCCTAAAAATTACGAATGTGTAAGTGATGTGACGTAGCACAACGCGGCCATGCCGTTTTGCCACCTATAGTTTTTTTTTTATTGACACTCGATATATGTATTACATCTATCTACATATATATTTTACAGGGAATAAATTCTGTTATTATTTACAGTACACAGATTACAAAGTTCGTAAAACCCACTTTAGACTAGCAAGAAAAATAGTGTCGAAAACTCATTCCCCTTACGACATCGCAGTGTGATAACTTCCACCATTTTTTTTGCAAGTCTAAACTGAGCTTTACGTGTCAGCTAGTTCAATAGCCCATGTCAATGTTCTCTTTTTTTTAAATCTGTGGCTCCAGTGAAAAGGGGTACATGTCGAAAAACCCAAGTTTACAGGAGACGCAAAAAACAGTTACGCCCGAGATGATTCAAACTTACGTTCATTACACTTGTATATTTACATATACTAATAAATGTGGTATGTTAAAGGACTAAATTAATTGCGCTCTTTCTTATGGGAATGTTATTTTTGCTCTTGATCTATTAGTTTATAAATTAACTACTTGTATCCAAAATAGAAGTATAAAAATAAGTGTAAAAAGGTTCAAGTGGTTATATATATCGCTATTCACCAAGTTTTCGTAATTTTATACAAAGTGAAAAAGGGTACGCATCCGGAATGTTTTTTGTAGTACATGTATAATATTATCCACAGAAGACTAGCTTACGAACTAATGGTGTAGAAAATTATTGCATTTTTCAATTTATGCAGTTCTTTGGACTTAATTACAGACATAACAGACATGTAGCCTTTTGCACGTTTTTTTTTATTGTGTTTTTAGTTATAAGTAGACTTAAATAATAATGAAAAATTCAAAATGCTACTTGTATCCAAGTTGAGTGAATAAAACACATATGAAAGTATTTAAATATCTATTCAAAAACGCTATAAATTTTTCAAAAATCTCACATGCAAACATAAAAAATGCCCGTTTAAAACAAACTTAAAATTTCTCATCATTAGTATTTAGATGCTAATGATGAGAAATTTCAAAAGTATGTCCATTCAAAAGACGTTAAAATAATATTAAATTATTTTGTAACATACAATTACAAAAAACATGTCATTTATTAATAAAACTGAAAATGTCTAAGCTAAGCAGCTTGTCTTCTGTCGGTATCAGTAGATGCGTATCGACAGTTTCATCATTGCAGATTAAATCTTTGTAAAGGTTAATCAGCGGTATGAAGGACATTAAGGGCTGTTCCTATCTTCGATCCACAGCACGCTAGATCTCGCAGGTCGAATACTTAAAGCTCCAGCGGGCATTAACTGCGAGATTGCATGCTTGAACGAGGCCACGAATGCCTGGCTAGCTGGACCGAGTCCAAAGCTCCCGTCCAAACCACATAGGCAAAGAGCCTGGGATACAATAGCCTCCGTCACCACTTTAAAGGCATTAATAGATCCTTTAACAGGCAGGGACCGGGCCAGACTGTTAGCTGTGTCCAAGCCAGAATCTGGTTACTGGCTCCATGCATACCCCTCGCCCAACACTAGAACTTTTATCGACCCAGACACTACGCATAGCTGCTGGTCTAGAACCAGGTCTACGCATAGGGCTGGGCTGGAAGTTGGGATCTGCGAAAGTAAGAACTGTGTTTCTTGTGGGGCTCCAGTGGACCGTCTCGGCCAACATGGCCTCTCCTGTTCCTCGGGCGCCGGCCGACTGTCCCGCCACGCCACTCTCAACGACATTCTCAGAAGGGCGCTCGTTAGTGCCAACGTTCCCGCCGCTCTGTAGCCCCAGATTGTATGGAGCAATGGCAAGCGCCCTGACGGAATGTCGTTGGTACCCTGGAAGACTGGCCGTGCGTTGGTGTGGGACGCTACCTGTACAGATACCCTGGCGGCGTCCTACCTAACAGCAACTACCAATCGTGCTGGGGCGGCGGTAGACGCCCGGGAACGCCTCAAGGTCATAAAATATAGCTGTCTCGGCCCCCAAAATTATTTCTTTGCTTTCGGCGTCGAGACTCTAGGTCCTTGGGGTAAGAGTGCGCTGGAACTACACAGGGAGCTCAGCAATAGGTTAAGGGAGGCAACAGGCAACCCTCGCGCCGGCAGCTTTCTCGCGCAAAGAATCGCAATCGCAGTTCAACGCGGGAATGCTGCCTGCGTGATGGGCACCATGCCAAGAGGCCCACCTCTCTTTTTTAATTAAAGTTTTAGTTTTAGATATTTAAATTAAATAATAGTTTTAGTCCTATGGATATTTTGTATTTTCTTAATCATTATTATTAAATGATTGGTGTCAAGGGATATATCTTAATTAATACCCTTAAAATTAATGCAATGTGCAATATTAGTTTAATAATAAAATTGGTGTAAAAGGATATAACTTAATCGCGTAACCGTCGACTGCGCAGCTCGCAAGCGCGTTCTCCCTGCACAAGTCAGCGCACACGATTGTGGCTCATCCGTGAGCGCCATGGCTCCCCACTCACCCGCTCATTCCCCCGCGCAAAGACTTATATCCTTTTCCATGTAAACTTTTTTATATTCGATTTGTGAAAACGGGCGCAGTTCGACTTAATCTTATATTTTATTTGATTTTTTTGTGTAAAGAGATTGATCTTAACTTGTATCAATGTAAACTAAATAAATCTGTTCTTGTTTTAGGGGTTCAAGTGTGCTTAGATTTTTTTACACCCGCTATATAAAAAAACAGCACGTACAACTAAATTTAGATCATAAATCACAAACAAAACTTTAGTTAATAGAAATACAACTTGACAAATACCCTCTGTTGCTAACTTTTTTAAGGCAGTTCTACCCTTGACCACCAGAAAAGTCCGTTGTTTAAAAGATATCTTAGATCCGTTTACACCAATCGATGCGTTATTTTTTTTTGTGTTTTTTGGTCTATATAACTCAATTTGGCCAAATTCAGACTTGTACCCCTTTTCACTGGAGCCACAGAAATATGCTAAGTGTATTTTTTTTATTTAGACATGAGCAAACGCGAGAGCATGCTTATTTAGTAGGTACATTTGGCATTCAAATGTTAAAAATATACATTTTGCACTTAGCACATTTGTCTTCTAAACCATCGTTGTATGGCTTAAAGTGGCAATTATAGCTTAATCACAATGACAAACAGGAAATTAATAGCGGCCCAAAATTAACGCAAACGGGTCACATTTTCTATTGCCTAACTAAACAAGCGTAACAAGTACCACGACTTAAGGGCGAAATGTGTGCAGAACGCCTAATAGGAAAAGTTAGAAATTGCCAAAGTTTAATGGGATCTTTAGGTATTGTGACAGTTTACAAGCAGAGAACTTGTTAAAGCGCTTTCATTGCAATTACGAGAGTTATCTATTCATCACGAGCCCGATGAATGTTTACGGGTTTAGAGGGTGGGGTGTAATTGGCGGACGTGGAGACATCAATGGGCAAGTTTTGTGCCAAACTGGGTGGCTTCCTTGATGTGCCTTTGGTGGTGTCAAAGGTTGTTTGATGCTGTACTCGTATAAGCGATTTAACTTCGCGCGAATTAAAAAAAAAAACGGGCAAGTGCGTGTCGGACACGCCCAAGATAGGGTTCCGTTGACATAACTAAAAAAAACCAGTAATATTATGTGCGTTATAACACTATTAAAACACTTACTACAGTCTTAAAATCTATTAACAGAAAAAGAGCGTATCTTCACGGCACTTACGTCCTTTTGTTGAGAAGCGCAGTTTTTCGGCAATAAACAGTATACGGTAAAGGTATAAATGTACATATTATATTCGGTATGTTGAAACCAATTTTCGTTGAAAGTATTTTAACGTTACCTTTCCAAATTTTTTGCATATTTTTTGGACAAACGGTTTACAGGATAGAGGGGGGGGGAACAATTTTTGCCACTTTGGGAGCGATTATTTCCGGAAATCTTCACTTAATCAAAAAAGTTTTTAAGAAACCTTACTATCTTTTCAAAAGAGCTGTCGAACTATGTGCCACACGTTGATGCGAGTTAATAATTTTTTTTCAATTTCTGTTACGTGTATGGAGTAGGTATAAATTTAAAAGTAATAAATTTATTTTTGTAATTTAACTACAAAACTAAATAGCGGCTTTGACAAGATATCTGTACTCCAAATTTCATTTATATACATTTTGTAATTTTTGAGTAAAATGCCTGTTACATACGGACAGATAGACAGACAGACGGACTTGACGAAACTATAAGGGTTCCGTTTTTGCCATTTTGGTTCCGGAACCCTAAAAAGCATTCAAATTTACTGTGAAAAAATATATCGCGAGTGGGTTGCTTACAAATTCCTGGCTAAAGTGCGAAAACAAAAAATGGATTAGGCAAATTCTCTCTAATTCGAATTTTAGTCTAGAATAAATGTGTGATTTTGAGCGAAAATAAAATATGTTTATAGTAGTATTTATATTTGTAGTTTTATATTTATAGTCTCATAAGACTGAATTCGAAAATACCGAAATTGCAAAAGTTAACCGCATGGCGTAGAAAAGTTACGTTTAAAATAAACCTTAAAACTTAAGGCACGCAGTCAACAGTGAAAACGGACAATGAAATGGAGCTTAATATTAAATAATAAACCAGAGCATAAAGCCGAAAAGAGCTGCTTTAAGTTTTAATTAAGATTTTTCAACCGTGAAAGAAAGAAAATACATTTATTCACAACACAAGACACAGTGATGCTATTCGTGTTATTAAATCTATTTTTTTTAAATAGACAACACGAAGGACAAAAATGTGTTTCGTTGCGGTTGCGAATCGCAAATGCCGTGCATTATATAAGTGTTTTTAAGGAGGACCTGGCCTTTCGCCAATAGTTATTTTTGCCGCAAGGGAGCAAAATGATGCATTTACGGCGAGGGCGGTAGATTGAATCCGGAATGTACCAAATGAGCGTAAAAAGGGATTCAAGTGTTAACGCCCAAGATAAAAATAATTTTGCTCCCGAGTGGCTCATACAACTTTTCACAGCGAGCATTAATATACTTGAAAAAAAAAATCAATTCTTAATATAATTAAGGAGCAACCATTATAGAAACAATTATCAACTTCAAAAAAATGTATTTGCAATAAAACACTTACCCCCTTATTCATAAACGACAATCAAACCTATTTTAGTTAAAATGCCGCTAAAATTCGTTTGTCCTTATCTGTCACTTCAACATTTGTATTTGTTAGAAAGGGACAAAGCATTTGTTAGTTAACATAGGCTTGTTAAGTTTTATGAATAAGGGGGTTAGTACCTAAAGCCATGAACAGAAAAGTTGCACTTTGCTCCCTCTCGTCAGGGAGGAAAATTTACTTTTCTGAATGAGAGGTGAGAAAAAATATTTTCCCAATTTCCCAACTGTCCCAATTATTCAGAATGTATTTCAGGACTATCCTTTAAAAGCCTATAATTGGTTAGGTTCGTTTTATTACAATCCTGAAGTATTTACAGTTGCGGGCCCATATCTAGCGCCCTGTACGGAACTATACAATGTTCCGGGATAAAAACTAACCTTTGTCCTTCTTAGGCTCTCCAACTAACTTCATACCAAATTTAATTACGATCGGTTGAGTTCTTTAAGCGTGAAAACATAACAAATTAACAAACGTGCTCACTTTTGCAATTATATTATAATTCTTTAATTATAATATAATTAAAGAATTTATTATTATAAAGAAAAAGTCTCATGCTTACTTGTGAAGAAGATAAAACAGATATTTTTTGAAACAGAAAGAAACGTCTTGCCATTTGGAAATTATGTATTTCTGTCAGTTATTCTGCTAACATTTTTAATTAGCGCTAACTCGGTTCAAACTTAAACTATCTTCAATTGAACGGAACAAGGAGTAAAATTCTTCGCCAGAAGAGTTAATTTCAGACTCAAATTTATATCTACCTAAACTCAAAGAAAACAGTAAAACGCTAGTCGTATTAAAAACTTAACTTTACTATCTGAATGTAAAACCTCTCCCCCATTTATCTGCGTCCAGGAAACTTGAGAACCATCCGTCGTCGGCACTCTTAAAAACTCGCTATTTCATAATGAGGTTGTCTAGGAAAACGATCTTTTCAGCCCAGAACTGCAAGCAGTACCAGATGCAGGAAGCAAATTAAGGTAACTTAGTAAAATTTAATGTATCCATATTACAAATACAGTCTTATTTTGCTGATCACGATTGCTCATAGATCCTCCCAGCCTATATACGTCCCACTGCTGGGCACAGGCCTCCTCTCAGAACAAGAGGGCTTGGGCCATAGTTCCCACGCGGGCCCAGTGCGGATTGGGAACTTCACACGCACCATTGAATTGCATTAAAAAAGGCGTGGTGGCCTAGTGGTTTGACCTATCGCCTCTCAAACAGAAGGTCGTGGGTTCAAACCCCGGCTCGCACCTCTGAGTTTTTCGAAATTCATGTGCGGAATTACATTTGAAATTTACCACGAGCTTTGCGGTGAAGGAAAACATCGTGAGGAAACCTGCACTAACCTGGCCTGTAATACGAGCAAATAATTAAAACATAGATCGTAGTCGTCGAACTAAGCGACTTTTAATAATAACGGAGTCTTTAGATTTTCCCTTTTTCATACAAATAAAATACTGTTATTAATGTACGCCATCGTAGAACCCAACTGACGTCGCCTGTTACCCTACAAACATCAAAGCTTTTTCTTTACATTGCTTCTTCGAATAAACTTTTAAATGTATTAAAAATTAAATAAATAAGTAATTTTAAAAGTCGCTGAACTAATGTTGTTCAGTTTTCAATATTTTAATTATTTGCCGTATTACAGGCCACACCCGGTAAACATAGAACAGATAACCCTTGGGGGCCAAGTCCTCAAATGACAGTCACGAACCCGAAGACGAAGCATTGGCAGTCTCGCGCTAAATGGACTGAGGAGAGGACATCGTGAAAGTTGAGGGTAACCGTGCAAGAGGCGAGTTTGTCGTTCATTGTGACGTTCTAAGGGGGGCCATTTCGCTGGTGTCCAGCGGTGGTGTAGGGGTTATAGCACGCAGCACGGATTGCTGAGGACCTGGGTTCGATTCCCAGCGCTGGTCTCTTTCTCTGGTTTTTCTGTGCATCCATGTCTCACTTTGTATTTTCAATATGGTTTCACGGGATACCCGTAAAAGTAACAAATTTGGAGTTGAAAAAAAAACAAAAAGACTCCAAAAAGCCAATCATAATCGGGAGCCATTTGTTCAACAGTGGACATCTTCGTGGGTGATGATGATGAAGACATAGGTCAAACCACTAGGCCAGCACGGCTTTTTTTATTGTATGAAAATAAATTTGTTTCATATAAACATCTAGACCTTGGTGGTGTAAGTCCGAAGCGGCAGTAAGACCTTTTCCCGTAAATCCGAAGGCTAACCTTTTATCTTATTCCTTCGTAATCCAGCCATAAAATGACATATAAATCCGCTTCAAGCCTATGTTTTCCAGTCTCACCGTAGCGTGGCGCAAAAATACGAAATGTAAACCCGTTTTTAGGGTTCCGTAGTCAACTAGGGACCCTTATAGTTTCGCGATGTCTGTCCGTCTGTCTGTCTGTCCGCGGCTAAGCTCAGAGACCGTTAGTACTAGAAAACTGTAATTGTAACTTCATAGTGCAAATTTTCATTAAAATCGAGCATCCCCCCCCTCTAAAATCTAAACTGTTGTGTGGAAAAATATGAAAAAATTCAAGATGTCAGTAAGTATAAGTTTATAACTAAGCTTGCTTCAGAGTTATTAGTAGTTTAAGAGTAAATTGCACCCTAAGGTATAAAATATACCAAACCTTGGAAAATTCCGTACACAATACGAAATCCTTAGAATAATAGATAATGTATACAGATAGATGGAATAGATAATGTATAATGTATACGGAACCCTATCTTGGCGTGTACGACACGCTCTTGACCGGTTTTTTCCCTGAAATATGCCATCATACACAACAAGCCGTGGTGGCCTAGTGGTTTGATCTATCGCCTCTCAAGCAGAGGTTCGTGGGTTCAAACCCCGGCCCGCACCTCTGAGTTTTTCGAAATTCATGAGCGAAATTACATATGAAATTTACCACGAGCTTTACAGTGAAGGAAAACATCGTGAGGAAACCTGCACACACCTGTGAAGTAATTCAATGGTATGTGTGAAGTTCCCAATCCGCACTGGGCCCGCGTGGGAACTACGTCCCATGCCCTCTTGTTCTGAGAGGAGGCCTGTGCCCAGCTGTGGGACGTAAAATGGCTGGGATGCCATCATAGATATCTCTTGAAAGTGAAGTCCTTACCAGCGATTATGCGCAATTTTGGACGTAGCTTTATCGCTGTGACATCACATTCTGCAAAGTAATTAGGAGGTTAGAATGGTAACAAAGGCAATTCTAGAAGTTTCGGTAAAAGGCCATAGAAAGTTTTGAAAGGTTCTCATACCGAATATTCTTCGGTCTTGTATCGCCACTCCTGGACATTACACAACAGTGGCGAAGCGTTCATTGAACCCTATTCCCATCGGCTTACCCAATATTTACAAATTAGGACAACAGGACATTCAGGATTTGTGAAAGATGGAAGCGATCTTTGCTTCGGCTTTACCACGGAAATATCTGACGCCACGCCACTGTGTCACACACAAGTTTATATTTAGTTACGTTAGAATTAAATAGAGTTATTGCTAATCAATAAATTTTAATGCATTTGTTATGTAGGTATTAATAAAATGATTTTTAGACAAGGAATGTTATAAAGAACTAGAGGTAACATCCAGATCTATTGAATAATGTTTTCCATCGTATTTTATCGAATAAGTTCGTATTTATCTTGGTTTCTCAATTAACTTCAGCAAACTTCAGTAAGCTAGTTGAGAAAGTAACATAAATACAAACTTTTCCAACAAAAGACGATGACAAAACATTATTCAGTACATTTGTACATGTATTTATTAGTATTTTCGTTTTAATAAGGAACCTCTATTGGCAATATTTTCTTTTCCGTACCTCGTATATAATGATACAACTTCCTATAGTAATAAAAGAAGGGTTCATTAATGTTTCGCAACTAACGTTTAGCAACTTGATTTATTTCGCAACCGTTTAATATTTCTGAAACTGTAACTATTTCAGGATTTTTATGAAACTAACGTAACCTATCGACCTATCGCCTCTCAAGCAGAGGGTCGTGGGTTCGAACCCCGGCTCGCACCTCTGAGTTTTTCGAAACTCATGTGCGGAATTACATTTGAAATTTACCACGAGTTTTGCGGTGAAGGAAAACACCGTGAGGAAACCTGCACACCCTGCGGAGCAATTCAATGGTGCGTGCGAAGTTCCCAATCCGCACTGGGCCCGCGTGGGAACTATGGCCCAAGCCCTCTTGTTCTGAGAGCAGGCCTGTGCCCAGCTGTGAGACGTATATCTATAGGCTGGGATGATGATGATGATGAACCTAACCTAACTTAAAGGGTTCTGAAATAAATTCTGAAATATTTACAGTTTGGGTTAATGAACGGATAGCTAAGAGAAGCCCATGCCCTAACTAAGCTTAGGTTACCTACTAGATCCAGCATGCCAGAGCAGCCTGAATGCGGTAAACGCGGTCAGCCTATATAGCCCTGGCACCGACGTGTACTCGTACACGCCATGTAACAGTCTCGCCTACAGGACGTTGTATATGACATTGCAATGTGAACCGTGGAAAATTGGGAGGTGGGCCGGGAGCCTGTTGTTCCTAAATAACGCCACTACAACTTCAGCTGAATAGTTTGTTTTTAGGGTTCCGTACCTCGAAGGAAAAAAACGGAACCCTTATAGGATCACTACTTTGTTGTCCGTCCGTCCGTCTGTCAAGACCCTTTTTCTCAGGAACGCGTGGACGTATCAAGCTCCCTTGGAGCTGTGAAAAAAATTAAACTTCTAAGCCAATGCAATCAAAAGATACAGCTGTTTATGCCGCAAATTTCCGAAAATTTTCGTAACTCGCAAGGGAATCAAAACCTACGGGTACTTCCCGTGAACTGAGAATCTTGAAATTTAGTATGAAGCCACGTCTTATAGCACTGATAAAGGAAAAATTGCGAAAACCGTAAATTTTTAGTTACATCATATTATAATGAAAATATTTATACGGAACCCTCGGTGCGCGATTCCGACTCGCACTTGTTTTGTTTATACTCTATGAAACCATACAATGATTAAATTAATATCAGTATGTCATCCGGCAACTCCAATAGTAAACAACCTATCAACCCAGTTCCCTAACCCAGGGGGGCTACTACAAAGTGCAAAATTCGAACTTCATGTCTTGCTGTCCCGCTGACGCTAATATTCAATAATACGAGTGTGAGGGGGACGGTACGATACGAACTTTGATTTCCGAATTTCATAGTAGCCCCCCAGATACATCATTTGGTCAGCTCTGGGGCCAAACAACAACAAAACTCCATACATTCGTTATTTACCACTATTTGCTGATACAAAAACTTTCTGCATACCAACTAAACTGCGCTGTTGTATAATGTATTTTGCGCTGTAAATACGCAACTTGCTTCAACTCTCTCTGAATCTCACACAGACCGGGGCTTAGCGGCGTAAAAGACTACTTCACAATATAAAAAATAGCCGACCGAAATAGACGACCAAATAGCCCAGTGGTTAGAGAACCTGACTACGAAGCTTGAGGTCCCGGAATCGATCCCCGGTCGGGGAAGATATTATTTTGTGTGAAAAAATTTAAATGTTTGTTTTCGGGTCTTGGGTGTTTAATATGTTTCTAAGTATGCATCTATCTGCGGATTGGTTGCCGAACCGCCTTGGTGTCGTTTCTGGCTCTTGTCAGCAAGTGCCTGCCAGGCTTCATTGCAATACTTGCGACTCTCCAATATACACGTCCGCGCCAATTTGTGCATTTTCCCAATCAAGGTGGTCAATTTTAAAGGCGGCCATATCTCGCTTAGCGCAGTCCTTAAATCTGAGCAAAGGTCTACTACGTTTCTCTTGGCATTGGCCACTGCGCCGAGCAAGACATGACGTTGTAATCGAGAGGGCCCATTCTATGCACATGCCCTAGCCAACGTAAGGGTCTCTGTTTGAGAAGAGTGGTTAGGCTCACGTTGGTGACCCTGTCTTGCCATGAAATACCCAAGATCCTACGCAGACAGGGCATGTAGAAGGAGTTTAACAAACGCTCTTGTCCGTAGACTTCTCTTCTCAGGCCTGTGGATTAATATGTCGCTCGTCAGCCACCAAAGAGAAGAGAGAGAGAGAGAGAGAGAGAAACATTTATTTATACATATTTGATACACATAAAAATACATTAGATGTAGAGAAAAAAAAATAACATCGAATAGTATAAAGTGGACCCCACTCAGCATACTGTTACGGCAAGCAAGACGTGCACATGCAGGCAACACGCCAAATGTGTCTGGAACAGACGCGTAGGCCTGATGATGATGATGATGCATCTGTATATTTAAGTATGTTTATCCGTTGCCTAATAACCATATCACAAACTTTGCTTACTTTGGGCCTAGGTCAATTGGTGTGTATTTATATCTCTAAAAGTAATTTACTGAATCAGGCGTTACTTTGCGGAGGTTAAAGGTGGGCTATTAACAATTACTTATTGCTCACCAGCAACCTTACGATAGCTACGACTATGCAACAAATACATGATCATGCAGCCCTTTTTAACCGACTTCAAAAAAAGGAGGAGGTTCTATGTTCCGATGTTTGTATTTCTTTTTTTATGCATGTTCGCCGATTACTCATATCTCTACCCTGTAAGAAAACACACAAATCACAAAAACTCAACTATCACCACCGCCACACTACGCTGGCACATTTCAAACTCGACCAGAGCAACACACAAAGCGTTCACCATGTTACCATCTGGTGTCTAACATCTCGCTATATCATAAACATCTCGTTATATTTTATAATCTATGAAACATTGGTTTGTTTCCTCACTATATTGTGGTGTAAAAAATTGCATGTTTTACGAGCGGCACCTATAGAAATTAAGGAAATTCAACTCAGAACTTAAAGACCTTAAGACAAAACGTACTATTTCAACTTGTGCCATTGTGCTGAAAATTTGACGCAGCCGACTCCTGGTCTATAAACATTACCATAATCTAGCATTTTGTTGGAATTATTCATCCAGGAATGCAGTTCTGTAAACATCTGCAACAGACTCTGTTAGTGATTATAGGAGAGGAGACTATCTCTTTCAGTTTACTTGAAAACAGGTATTTTAAATTCGTTTGTAATGCTACTATGAGAATTGTCTCATTGACTTTGAGCGGGTTAAGTGGTAATTTCAAATTCAATTCGCTCTTTTACTATATTGGTCTTTGAAACGTTAACAATAAAATTAAAGATGTCTTGTTGGTTGTTAGTGAATAATAGTTATTGTCATGATAAGCTATTATACAGGATGTCCCACGGCTATGCCACATGGGGAGAAAATCCTACTATACAATATTATAAATGTGAAAGTTTGTGAGTGAGTGAGCGAATGAGCGAGTGAGTGATGTTTGTTACTCCTTCACGCTGAAACGGCTGGACGCATGTGAATGAAATTTGGTATGTAGATAGCTGGACATCTGGAATAAAACATAGGCTACTTTTTATTCCGATATTCCCCCGGGATAGGGATACAATCTCGAAACAACAACCGCTGGGCTTAGAGTCATGACATTTGAAAACCACGAATTCCCAAGAGAATTTAAAAGATCCCAACATTTCAATTCAGCTGCTGTTTCTAATGATTTACGCGTGCGAAGCCGCGGGTAAACACACTAGTGTGTGTTCATCAATAGAATCAATATCATCATTAGAATCATCATACCAGCCTACATACTTCCCACTGCTCAGCATGATAGTGATAGTCTTATTTTCAGAATGAGACGGGTTAGGCCGAGAGAGAAGAGAACGAGGGAGCGAGAAAGGAGTTAAATAATGTAGATAAAATATACTAAAGGAAGAATTCATTTTGATTTTAAGAACAACTTAAACGGCAATCAAAAAATATTAAGCCCCTGTCTCTGGAATCTAACCAGCCAAATGATAAAAAATACCCGTAATAATCACGATACCTACCAATTAAAATGCTTAATCATAGTTTTTTTTTATTTGTCGTCCGCCACCAAACTTCCTTGCAAAAATCATTTACCTTTATTATGAAGACTTTTAAATCCAAATTAATTTCTATGGATATTTTGTCAAATATTTTCTATCATTAACACCTTATCAAAATGAATAGACACAAGAACAACATAAATTGCCGAAGTTTTTTAACAATTGATATTTATTTGTATGTAGATAGAAGATATAAATTATATATACCTTCTCTACTCCCGAGCGTTCAAAAATAAAATCCATTTATATTTTTAATAGCCCTTTCCGCCAATACAGACCGTATCATTTTTGTCCATCAATCAGTTTAAAACTGAAACGTATTCAGATGCCGGAATGGAATCATTTCAAACCGATCTTCATTTGCGCTGTTTCACTTGCGCTTATTGCTCTATGATGAAATAATTGATTCAGAGAACATTTCAATGTATTAAAGGTATTTTTACGAGGCTATTTAAACTAGGAACGCTTGAACGTACTTAAGTTTGTCCGAGCAAACGTTGTGCTTTTAAAATATTGCCGTTACCTTTTTTCAGGCTCATCTCCAATATTATAAATGTTTCTTGTTATGGCATTTCTTAACACGAGCGAAGCCGCGTGATTAAGATACTACACTTATTTAACTGGAGGCACAGAATAAATAATAGTACAAGCTGGAGGTGACATTCATTTAATAATAATAATATGATTAATGTGCATTGATAGAAGTGTGCTATTAAATTCAAATCCCTTTAATTGCTTTAGTTTGAAATTTCAGTCTCCCCCGTTATTTGTTTTCACAAATTAATTGAAATACTATCGAAGTTACCTTGGGTAGATTTATTTCAAGCCAACAAAACTCTCCTAATCATAATTGATAGGGATCTTTTAAGTTTTTATTCTGTAGAAGTTTGTTTTAATTGAAATGGACAGACTGTGCAAATTTTAGAGCGTTTATACCTGCTGAGCTGGCAACGTTGCATTTTTGTTAGTTTTTCTCGATTATTCCATAAAAATTGAACCAAAATTGAAAATGTGGTCTGATAGAATTGTTCTTAATATGTAGGTAAGTTACGAGTAATGTGTCTACTGCAATAATTATTCGTGATAGACTTTAATTTTCTTTGAAAACCGTAAATAAACATTTGTTTGTTGTTTGATTTGTATTTATGTAGGTACCGTGAAGTCATATTTGCAGAGAAAAAAACGTGAGAAAATTTGCACACAAAAATGCGAAGATTTGAAAACGCGTGAAAACGGCCCAAGCCCTGTTATTCTAAGAGGAGGCCTGTGTTTTGCAGTAATATTAAAAGTATTTTTTACGATATTGCCTCACAGCACTCAAACAAAAAAAAAAAAATATTTCAAATAACACCACATCGGTCGCACCACCGCACACAATCTTTAATCACTAGTTCAGGACTCTTAGCACCATTTTGTGTCTAATTCCGTATTGAAAGGGAACCAAATTGCTATCATATTTCCTTGAGAGGCAATCTTCGTTCATGTAATCAATTCATTCATTCGCTCTTTGTTCCGTTGATTGAACGAATTAGGCAAAGTGTCGGCCGGCGTGGTTTGTTCAAATATGAAAGAACGTTGTTTCGGTGGAATAATTATGTTAAAATTAGGACTGTAATTTATTTGTTTTTAGGGTTCTCTATCTAAAGGGTGTGTAGATCTATTCCATCCATCCGTCAATTAAAGGTATCTTTTCACATATTGTTCTTTTTAACGTCTTAAGCTAGTATGTTATGATAAAACTTTCATCACGATCGGTTGAGGATTAGCATGAAAGCGTAACAAACAACATACTCACATTTGTATCTTCTATCTATCTATCTATCTTTTTCTATCTATCTTATGTTTTCTCATTCTTATACCTATATCAGGGTGTTACATAGGACGTAATACAAAATTAGTGTTTCGTGCTCAATTAATGCTGGGTAATATAATGCATTAACTCTTTTGTTGAAATTAGTCCGATGAAATTTGCGGTTTCCATACATTTGTTCATGATTTCTTGTTTCAACAATGTATAGAACCACATTTTTTTTTCAGGCTTATTTCAACAAGAGTTAATGCATTATATTACCCAATATTAAATGAGCACGAAACACTAATTTTGTATGACGTCTTAAGTAAAACTCTGAATAGGTACTACACACTTTCCATGAGCTGTCATACATACGTATTACCGCCCCAGTGGACCGCCCGGGTCTGATTGTGACAGTAAATTACTCGCTAACGGCGCCCACTAATTGGTGCAGCACTAATGCGTCGAAGCGGAAAATATGGCGCGGGATTAAAGAAATGCTGGGAAGAAACTAACGGCACTTGCACATTTTTCATTGAAGAGAGGATACAATCTGAAAATGTGAAGTTGGCTTTGTTTACTGGCATTTTTTTTGGCCTGTTGGCGCAAAGGAACAATAGGTTTTTTGCTAACGCTGCGTACGCACCATGCGGTTAACCGCGCGGTTTTAGCGTGCCTTCAAAATATTTCTTGAGAAAGAGGCGGTGCGCTGAAACCGCGTGATTAGCCTCATAGTGTACATAGGTAGTTCCACCAGACTTGAAGTGAATAATTACTCACACAGTTACAAAAGGAACTGATTGCACAAGAGGAAAATTAATGAAATGAATGAGTAAAATTTCAAAGTCCTGCTGTCATTACACTACATATTCTTATGTGCATGACCTCAACTTAGGTGGAACTATCTATAGGTACGTAGCCTGACGGTACTTTCATTATCATCCTATCTACATCGTTATCGGCGGGATCGGCGGGGATCAACGTCCACTGTTAAACAAAGACCTCCCGCCATCTCCTTAGAACGCCACAATGAACGACAACTCGCCACCTTGCATTCTCGCGACGTCATCAGTCCATCTAGTGGGAGGCCTCCCAACACTTCGCCTAGTGGTTCGTGGTCGTAAGTGGTATCCGGACAATAATAGCTGCCAGCTCCCCAGGATCATGTGAAAATATATAGAAGACCGGCAACAGCGCGTCTACCTCGTCAACCCCCGGCTTTAACGAGGTCATCCGTCCATTTCGTTGGTGAACGTCCTACGCTGCGTCCTATGCTCCATTCGAGAACTTTTCGCCCCCAACAGCCATCCGTTCTCCGTGCTATATCGCCTGCCCATTGCCACTTCAACGAGATAATTCGCTTGACTGCGTGCACTATTCCAACAATACTGCTATCTTCAAGCCGCCTGGATCTGGATCTGTCGATTTTCTCGCTGACTGTACATTTTATCAAAAATCTGTGAATGTCGAATGTCATCACTCAAAAAATTAGTAAAGGTCTCTTAAGAGCATTTTCGCGTAGCAGCAAGGGATCTAGTAGCTGCCCCATCTCAACTTTCCACCCTGTATTATATACACCACCACTACTTGAGAACATCCTCCGTTTTTTTTCGTCATTTAAAAAACAAGCAGAAGCAAAATAAAACGATGCAAAGCGATATGTATGAAAAAACATTACTTTTTTAAGTTAAGTTCAAATGAAACCTCAGACAATACACCTATAGAATAAAAAAGTCTTAAATTAAAATTTTAACACTTTTGTTCCCAGACAAGTCAAGTTTAAACAAAAAAGTCATAACCTAAATTAGCAATACAATCAATTATGAACCTTGGCAGTTTTAAGGAAAGTGTTTAATGAAAGATGTCTCGTTTTGAGTTAATGCTTTTCAGTTGTGTGCATTCTAGTTGTTTTCCGTTTTTTATGCCATTATTATGATTGCGACTGGATTTTTGAAAGGCATTGTGGTTTAAAACTAAAGCAATGCAAGTCAAAACAGAATTCACCTTCGTTTACTTAACGTTATTTATTTTAAGGCTCGCCATTGTACTCAAGTCTCAACTTATTGTGTAGGACGTATAATGGTCGTTTAATTGTGAAGTTTTGAATGAATGCTTAGCTCGACTAAATTAAATTTAAAATCTGTAAATAATATTGTTAATAATTTCATTCTTCATGTTTTAACTGGCTGTATTGTCATCCAAACTACATAAATCTACACTGTTTTAAGTCAATGCCATTACCCGTTGAAGAGTTCCGTCCGGCGGAGACCACCTTAACCAGACTTGATTATTGTGTTGTCATGCAAGATTAAAACACAGCTATGTCAGGTTCCAGCTCGATTGGTTACAAGAAAGATCAGTGTCATGTGATTCGGATCGAGAGGGTCGTGGGTTCGACCGGGTCATCTTTGATTCTTTCGGAATTTATGGGAGAAATTACACTTGAAACTTACCATAAGCTTGACCGGGAAAGAAAACATCACGAGAAAAACTACACACAGTTGCAAAAAAATGGCGCGTGGGAAGTTCCCAATCCCCACCGGGCTCGCGTGGGGGTACTTTTATTCTGAGAGGCGGGCATGTCATTGTGTCTTGCAAGGGTCCAGCGGTTTGCTTAATTATTTTAAGTTTATACAAGTAATACAATGATTGTCAAAATTTAACTCTTTCTTCCCTGAATACCTGTATCAATTGTTCAGAATTGTTATAAAATAAACCTAACATAACCTTTAGAGTTATAGGACGACAAATTAAAATTTTCTGAAAATTTTCAGTTTCGGTGAAAAAAAATTATGAGTAGCAAAATTTATGACAAACATCACATTATGATTTTGAAAACTATACGACTAGATACGTTCCTGTTCTGCAATGGGACAGGTATAGACCGAGATCATGATGGGCTACTTAATGGACCTCAAGGGACTTATGACTATGGGTAAGCTGACAAGTAACAAAAATCCTTGACGTTGGGCCTAATGCACCGCGTTCTACGTTCTTATTTTCGGAACCTTTCAAGGGCCGCCATATTGCCGAGAATTGGTGATGGCAAGACATAGTAAAAGAGTTGCAATTTTCTGCAAATGGGATTTATAAAATTCTTGAAAGCTTAAATAACAAAACCATCCAAGTGTTTGCCCGCGGCTCCACATGTGTCACCATTATAAAATCAGCAGTTGCAATTCCAAGAATTCTAAGGGAATTACGAGGGTTTTATTCAAATATCATGTCTATACCGGGCTAAAAAGTGCCTATTATTATTCTAGTAGAAGATACGAACCTAAATCCAACTTCACCGGTCTGATAATAGAATGAAACGTATTTTATGATAAATTTAGTATATTAGAAAATATATTAGAAATGGGCTTGCTGAAAAAATTCCTGCACAGGCAATTTTTAATTATTAAAAAAAAATGAATTTTAACAATTTTTTTTCAATAATTAAAAATAGCCTCTCCAGATATTTTTTTCACTTTGACTTTCACTTGACTTTAAGTTCGGATCTTAGACCATTCAATTTGGAACAGCCTTGCGTTTGGCCACAATCACGCCTGATGGAAAGCGAAGATGAGGCCTACGATGGAGCACGCTTGCCTAGTAAATGCTCATTCCCTAAACTTAAATAAATCCATCCAGCCATTAGCGTGAAGTAGGTACCTATTAAGATACACACACATACACATTTTCACAAAATTTCCTATTAATAATATTTGAAGGATAATAATTATGCAATAGAATCTTGGAACTATATTTTTACCTAATTGCAATGATTTACTGTAACATGAAATTTGGTACATGGATAGAGCCTCTGATGACGATACAATAATCCAGTACCACGACACCGTCAGCAAACAATGCTATTTGAAAAAAAAAAAAACATTTTTTACAAATACTTTTTAAGATTTTCTTTACTATCCACCTAAAAAATAGGTTAACCTCGCAATTCTCCCTTGAATATATTATTTACAACCAACTGTCATTCTGTGTTAGGGCTGTCACTTAAATAATAAAACAAAGATTAAAAATAGGGATTCGATTTGTAGCATTCGAACATGGCGGATGTAGACAATATCTAATTTAATTTTGCTATTTCTGTTTCTTTGGCTAGTTGAAGTATAATTTTGATAGTGTTTTATGCGGCGATTAACCTTAACAGTGAACAGTGATCACAAAATTCTATATTGCTCTCGTGTCTGGCATTTTTAATGCGCAAGTTGTCTCCACGTGGTTTCTGGAATTTTATTATCAAGTTGCAAAAACTACAATCGCCGTACAACGTCCCTCTCAAAGAGAGTTTACCTTGACACTGGCGAAATTGTCCTATTAATTAGGACAGAAAAGCCATATCTTAAAAGAGAAGAAGAAGAAGATTAAAAATAGAAGTTGTTAAGAAAAAAAATACCTATTCACAATCGTGGCCAGAAGAGAATAAATATTTTGTGTTTCTGTTCACACTGAAATATTTTCAATGAGCTGCAATTTCATGTATTTATTTACTGCTCATCTGTAAATTTTATTTATTATTATTACTACTTTTACAAAAAAAAATAACATTTAAAAAATAATAGTATAAATAAATATTCGGATCGACCCAATTGCTCGTTTTCCATCCAATATAACAAATAAAAACAAAGTTAAACTCGCGCTGACTGGTTTCGTACTTTTCTAAAGATTATTTTACGAGTATTTTAAATATCATATTCCAATCTAATAGGATTTCCTGTAATTTATAACTAAGAATGACTATGTATTCATTTTCAAAATGTTAAGTCCAGTAGTTGTGAAGATAAACGAAGGGGAAAGGCCAACTTTTGTTTATTTTCTTGAATAACTTCAAAAATATGCTTAATATTCTCACAATTAACCCTGTCATTTAATATATATAGTCGCACTCGAACAGCGGTGCCTTTTAGTTAAAATTAATTTAATTTATTTACGTTCATTGTCCGTCTTTGAATAACTGATGTACATAATATTACGGGGTTTAATTTCATTCCAATCGGTTTAATAGTTTCTGAACAAATCCTAAAAATTATATTATATTACCTGACATTTAAAGTTAACGCATTCTGATATGCTTGTCGCATGGCCAAAGCCGTGAATTCCCGAAAAATGTCAGCCCTGTCTTTTGCTACACTCGAGTCAACTTTTACGAGTTTTCTAGGAGGGATTCAAAGCACCCCTCCTTCGGTAAGTGAGAAGTTTAACGAAACAAGGTGTCACTTTAAAAATAAGACGGAATTTTCTTGTGAAAATTGTATGGCTTACACTGTGAGTATTCAAGTCCTCAAGTGTACAGTACTCGTATGTTATGATATGGTAAAATATTTCCAATGCACTTGCGACAGCCCTGGTGGCTTAGTGGTTTGATCTATGATTTCTCAAGCAGAAGATCGTGGGTTCAAATTCGGCTACGCACCTCTGAGTTTTTAGAAATTCATGTGCAAAATTACATTTGAAATTGAAGGAAAATATCGCAAGGAAACCTAGACAAACTTGCCAAGCAATTCAATGGTATGTGTGAAGTTCCCGATCCGCACTGGGCGCGCGTGGTAACTACGGCCCAAGCCCTCTCATTGGAGAGGAGGCCTGTGCCCAGCATATATTGCCCGGGATGATGATGATTTGCGACACATTCAATGCTGATATACATATTTAATTTTTGATATATTTAATTTTGAAATGTCAGAGTACGGGTTTTAATCATTTTTTTAATGGCAATGGGGTTTTTTATTTGCAAAAAACTTATAACTTTCACTGCAAATTTTCTGAAATGCTGCAAAAACGACTAAACATTTGAATGAAAAACCAATTGATGGAAAACTTTTTGAACACCGGTTGTTTAAAATTGTAATGGCTCTCCAATTGACGTCCAAAGTTTTAACAAGGCAAACTGAAAATAATGTAATTAAACGATTTACGAGTTTTCTACGTCTTTTTAAGTGTTTTAAACTCTTAAAGTTTCCATTTTCGTTAGGGACTTGTCGATTATTTCATTAATTGATGTATTTCTTTAACAACCTTTTGTTCACCTGTAACTAAGGTAAAGGTCCGAGTGCTCGTCGCCATATTTAAATATCCATATTAGTGGTAGCCATATTTAAATTGTCATTAGAAACAGAAGAGACAGTAGGTCATGAATTGGGCACCAGCATGTCAAACACTAGGACATTTTTACTTTGAATATTATAGAATTAAAATATTTTTCCCAGTTCAGTGGTGCGATTGACTTGAAATTTTGTATTTGAGTGTAAATTTTATGACAATACAAAAAATTACTTTGGGTAGTCGGGTAAAAAAAAGTGAAATCGATCGGTGAAATGGGTCTCCTGATGGTAAGAGATCACCACCGCCCATAGACACCTGCAACACCAGGGGGATTGCAGATGCGTTACCAACCTAGAGGGCTAAGATGGGATACCTCAAATGCCAGTAATTTCACCGGCTGTCTTACTCTCCACGCCGAAACACAACAGTGCAAGCACTGCTATTTCACGGCAGGATTAGCGAGCAAGATGGTGGTAGCAATCCGGGCGGACCTTGCACAAATTGTAAGCTATTAAACTTTTTAGCAAGAATTTAATTGTAGAATTAATTCCAGTAATAAAATAATGATAAGAATATAATATTATTCGGAACTAGTCTAAATTAACATTTTCTAAAGTAATATTATTTATCCAAATGATTATTTACCGTTTCCCAATATACCCGTAAAGCCAGTAATCATAATAATGGCTCCAAACGCCATGCATTTGCGTCATGCGGTCTCTATATTAATGTATCTTTTTTTTTTTTTTTATTCTACTGGATGGCAACGAGCAAGTGGGTCCCCTGATGGTAAGAGATCACCGCCGCCCATAGACACCTGCAACGCCAGGGGATTGCAGATGCGTTACCAACCTAGAGGCTAAGATGGGATACCTCAAATGCCAGTAATTTCACCGGCTGTCTTACTCTCCACGCCGAAATACAACAGTGCAAGCACTGCTGTTTCACGGCAGGATTAGCGAGCAAGATGGTGGTAGCAATCCGGGCGGACCTTGCACAAATTGTAAACTATTAAACTTTTAGCAAGAATTGAATTGTAGAATTAATTCCAGTAATAAAATAATGATAAGAATATAATATTATTCGGAACTAGTCTAAATTAACATTTTCTAAAGTAATATTATATATCCAAATGATTATTAACCGTTTCCCAATATACCCGTAAAGCCAGTAATCATAATAATGGCTCCAAACGCCCATTTGCGTCATGCGGTCTCTATAATGTATCTGGGTGCATTTCAGCCCGCCGTTGCGCTCAATTGCCCACCCGTTACGGGTTGCAATTTTGTAGATATATATCGTACGAACAACTCTGAATTTCATAACTATGAGCTACTGACATTTATTGACAATGAAATATTCTATTGATATAAGTATAAACTACTACTACTACTACTATTAAATTAAAACTATGTATGTACATAAAAGTACCCTTAACTTAAAATACTTAGGTACATAAAATAAAATTAAAAATAAATAATTAAAACCCTAAATCTAAAACAAATTACTTAAATTATTAGGGAGTCATAATGTTGCTCTGAAGTGGTAACGTTTCGTGTGCTCTGCCTACCCCATTTGGGAATACAGGCGTGATGTATGTGTGTGTGTGTGTGTGTGTGTGTGAGAGAGTTATAATTTAATTATGTTAATAAATATTTAAATCTTTTTTATTTATAATGTAAAGGCTAATCATCTTCAGATTAAAAATTACACTTTAATGTAGTGAAATTTAAACCTAGTTATGTCTAGAAGCTTTAAATTAATCTGTATTGTTTGTAAGTATGCTGAGTTGTGTTCCAATCTTGTAAGTGAAATTTTTCCCTCTCGAAATAATCGGATTGACTTGAAATTTCATATGGATGTGTAGTTTGGATGAAAATGCAAGTACAATCAACAAAAAAACCTTTTATCAAACTTGAATTTTCAACAATATATATTCATCACACTTTTATTTTGTGACTAAATACTCGTAACCAACAGTTTTTGCAAACAAATCTTGGAAATATAATTTAATTAACTTCTCCTGGCAAGTAAGAACTAAAACTAATAAATAGTAAATAAAATAAATAAAAATAAATATCACGGACAATTCACACCAATTGACCTAGTCCCAAAGTAAGCTTAGCAAAGCTTGTGTTATGGTAGTAAGCAACGGATAAATATAATTATATATGTAGACATAGATACATACTTAAATACATATTAAACACCCAAAACCCGAGAACAAACATTCGTATTTTTCATACAAATATCTGCCCCGACACGGGAATCGAACCCGGGACCTCAAGCTTCGTAGTCAGGTTCTCTAACCACTAGGCCATCTGGTCGTCTAACCTGGTCTGGTATAGTAAATATAAACTGGAGAAATTAATTTGTCTCTCTAGCTTTTCGACAATATTTCTCAAATAAAATGTCGAGAGCAAAATTTGATATTAGTTAGGTATAGGTATCATATAAAATATTCCGCCCAGCAAACTTTGCGCTTGTTTCGATTAGTTTTATTTTTAATGGCCATCGATAATTTTGAGAAAGATTTACTTTGCCTCCTTTAACGATCATAAAACAAAATAAACAATAGGTAATTTAAAAGCTACGTTATTGATTAAAATTAACAATGTTGAGAGATATTATCAGACTTTATTAAATGTATTTTCTTTGAACCATTAGGCATACTCGATATTCATTTAATGATAACGCAAAAATCTAGTTAGTTTTATTCAAAACAAAAAGTATTTCAGTCGAGATATGTATTTTTCAGTATTTAAATGGCGCATTCGATGGGTGAGGGCATATCAGCAGCCGCTCAGAAGCAGAAAGCAGAGAAAGATTATAAAATTATTATTATTTTTAATTATTATCCTGATTGTAAAATATCATATCATTGTTTTCTTTGCTATACTTTTCGTATAATATGAGGACAACAAAAACCCAAAATTCAACCGCCCAAATCTTGAAAAGCCGACAGCTATCTCGATATAAATTACGGACGTCATTGCGGAAGGCATGGGGGGGGGAGGACGGCTGCAAGCGCTTATGTCACGAGCCATAAAGACAGCAATATCCCAAACGAATAACGCGAATACCTAACGCGGCCGCGCGGCCGGCAGGGAAACTTCTCTTAACGAGTTTTAGCCCGAGCAATATTTATCTATTTAATAAAATAATAAAATAAAATAAATATCATGGGACACTTCACACCAATAGACCTAGTCCCAAACTAAGCAAAGCTTAGGATTAGGGCCACCGTCCGCCAGGCCAGGGCAGCTGAGCTAGTGAGCAGGGCAAAAGCGGCCAGTGAGCTGCCGGACCCTGAGGACGAGGCTTCTTTCTTGGAAGCGTTCGAGGACCGGTCTGTCTGCTCGGCCACGGGGGTGGTGGGAGGGGTCTTGATCGGAAACTGCCTTGCAGAGCTAACGCGATCCTCCAGGATGCCAAAGCTGCGATAGAGACCTCGGGTAACCTAAAGAGGGTTATCAGGGATACGGTGGTCGAGGCGTTACATGCATTGCACGAAATGATCCTGAGGCTCGCCGACTCCAGGAGCAGACACCTTACGGAGGTTCAAAGGGTTAAAATGGTTAATGAGCGTAGGGTGGCGGCATTGGAGGCGATCCACAGCCGTAGGCTCCAAGAGGCGCTGGAGGTGGAGCGTGAGGAGAGGAGGAACGCTGGCAGGGCAATTGAGGCTCTCACTTGGGAACTTCGTAACCAGAGAGAGTACCAGAGAGCGGAATTTGAGGAGACTCTGGAAGCCCTGAAAAGCTCAAAAGGGGCCCCAGATGGGGATGGTAGGGGAGTTATTCGGGGACCCGTTCGGGGTACGGAGGATATTGTTCTCATGAGAAAAATAGATGAGATAAGGGTAGCCATTACCCGGCCGCAAAGGGACGGAGGGGAGGTGGCCAGAGAGGAGCTCAGGTTAGAAAGAAAGAAAGAAAGAAAGAATGCGGCGGCCCAGGGAGAGGGCATCAGGGAGGGGATTAGAGCGGTGGAAGGGGCGCTGGGAGCGCTGGGGGAGGAGGTTCGTAGTCTTGGAGCGGTAAACAACACCAGGCAGATAATTACACGGATCGAGGAAGAGGGGAGGGGTTTGAAGGAAGAGGCGACCAGGGTTAAATTGGCCATTGTGGAGGGGTTTTCGGAGATGCGTGACGAGATTACTGCAGCGGCCGTTCTTCGCCACGCAGTGCCAAGTCTTCGCGAAGAGTTGGACCGGACAGGGCTACCCTTTAAAGATAATTCTGGAAGGGAGGACCCCCTGCGGAGGGATGCCGGGGAGAGGGAATGGGTTAGGGTTGAGTCTCGGGCTGAAGCAAGGCGGCAGAGTAGGGCCGCTCGAGCTGACCCTGATCGTGGGGCCCCGTCGGCGTCATTTCCGCTGCTCGTGGAGTCAGTAGACCCTCGACACACCAGTACAGAGATTATAGGGATGATTAAGGCAAAGGTAAATGTTGTGGAATTGGGAATTGGAGTGGAGACTGTCCGGAAGCTGAGGAACCAGAAAGCCTCCTTTGGTTTGAGTTCTGAGGCGGAAAGAGGCAGATTGCTGGGGGCAATAAAGGAAAAGTGTCCTGGCCTCACAGTCACTACTCCCCACCTTAAGAACCCTCTCATAAGGCTCGCTGGAGTGACTAGGGATATCCCGGACAGTGATGTACCGCAAGCCATATTAAACCAGAATGGCCATATATTTGAGGGACTTCCTGACGCAGAAAGGGAACTAAAGGTGCAGAGGCGCACCAAGGGAAGGACGGACGTAATTACCAACGTAATTTTGGAGGTCAGCCCGAGTCTCTGGTCTCGTATGGAAGGTAAACGGATCCGGCTGGGGTACCAGGTGGTACCCGCATATGATCAATCCCCTGTTATCCAATGTTATAGGTGTGTGGGCTTCGGCCATTTTGCCAGGGACTGCGGGAGGGAACCAGTTTGCGCGTATTGTCTGGGCGGCCATGAATCCCGGAGGTGTGGACGAGAAGGAGAGATCCCACAATGCAAAAATTGCAGGGCGGCCAAACGAGACGGGGTCGATCACTCTGCATTCAGCCGCGATTGTCCAGAATGGCAGAAGTGGGACAGGCTGGCGAGGGCTAGCGTAAGATATTGCTAAGGGCACCCCGTGTGCGGATCAGTCCATACAAGCAACTGATGAACCAGCTCTGATCCGATTCATGCAGGCAAATCTTGGCAGAGGCTTTGCAGCTACTAAGGAATGCCTGCATGAGGCGGAAAAGGTGGGAGTAAAAATTATGCTTCTGCAGAAACCATACATAGGATCAAAACTATATATGAGCTCGCAACATCGCGTGGTCCAGTGCAACTCAGTTAAGTCGGCTATTGTGGTGCTCGACCCCGACATAAATATAGTGGTAAATTCGGACACTTTGACGAAAAACATCTCCACCGCAACTATTACGGTGGGAGGGCAGAGGTTCACGGTGGTCAGTCTCTATTTTGAGGGAACGAAGGATATCGATGATCAGCTGGCGGAGCTGCGTCGGGTCTTGGACATAGTGGACACGAGGCACTTGATTGTGGTGGGGGACGTCAATGCGGCGAGCCATTGGTGGGGGTGTGGGAAGGAAGATAGAAGAGGAGCGGAAATTGTCGACTTCTTCTCACAATACGATCTCCACATACTCAATAGAGGAAATAAGCCTACTTTCTATACGTATAGAGGGAACAGGCTGTATACCAGCATAGTGGACATCACGGCATGTTCTGGGGCGCTGCTAGGGAGGACAGGTGCCTGGGCCGTCGATGAAGATTCCCTGGACTATCGGACCACAGGCGAATCTTTTTCAGTTTGCGTAGCCGGACGAGAGGGGAGACAATCTCCAGGAAAGGAACTAGGAAGTTCCGAACCGAAAAGGCGAACTGGTCCGATTTTGGGCGAAAGCTACCATATGAATTGAGCAGCCGCGGGGTAACGGCTGAATCAATAGAGGGAGCCATAACGAGAGAGAGGATAGAAGGGATCACTGAGCAAATTGGGGAAGCAATTGCGGCCACCTGCAGGGAAGTGATCCCGGAACTCCCCACGGAAACCAGGACTAAGAGAGGGAGATGGTGGATTCAAGAGCTGGAAGACCAAAGGAGATGTGTGAGAACATTGAGAAGGAGAATAAAAGGAGCAAACCCAGCTCGTAAACCCTATGTGGTTCAGGAGTATGTGGAGGCAAGAGACATACTTAAGAGCAAAATCGAGGCGGCAATTACGGGAAGTTGGCGAGAGTTTTGCAGTGGCCAGACGGTGGATGAAATCTGGAAACGCACCTACCGAATTGTCCAGAAGACAGAGGGAAAGGTGGAGGGAGAGGAAAGTCAGTTGAGATCCCCACGGACCGGGGAGATGTTGAGTGGGAGGGAGTCGGCGGAGCTTCTGGCGATGACTTTCTTTCCCCGAGATGACCCGAGTCATGACACGGAGGAACACGCGGACATAAGGAGGAGGGCGATGGAGATAAGGGAGAGTGGCGCAGGAGTACAGGAAAGCCCTTTCAGACCATTTACCGAACGGGAGCTGGAAGAGGTGTTCCGAAAGATGAATCGGTTTACGTCCGATATATGCTACCAGGCCCACAGGAGCAGTCCCCTCATTGCAATTCTACAACCACTGTTTCAAAAGGGGACACTTCCCCAGATTGTGGAAGGAGGCTTTGATAAAGATCATTCCCAAGCCAGGAAAGGAAGATTACACTGTCCCTAAGGCGCATAGACCGGCGTGGGGAAGGAGGAATCGGCGACGGTCCGCAGCGTGGTGGAGGACGGCCCGCGGCGGCCGTCGGACAGATGGCGTGGGTATATACCCTCGGGGAGTTTATAGAGTGCAGCGGTTGCTCAAATTGACGCCCCGGAGGGCGGGAGGTTCTGCCTTCTGGAGAGGCTGAGGGGCGGGCCGCGGCTGCTCTAACAGATATCGTGGTGGGGGGGCTGGATCTACCGTCTGGGGGGATGGAGGGGGGTTCTGTGGTTGCTCAAACTGATGTTCCGGAAAAGGGACCCATGGAGCGGATGCGGGGCTCTCCCTTCTTCCCATCGTCATCGCCGGGGGATAGCGCTCCTTCGGGTGCGGACGCGAGCCTGGTTCCGCTCACAATGGTGCAGCTGGAGCTGGGCAGCCCCCCACGTATCCCTTCGGAGCCATCTGGGGGACTGAGCGCGGGGCAGGGTGACCGGGTTGTGGCTGGGGGCGGGGGGGAGGAGACAGATGGAGCCTCACTGATCCATACTCGGGGGGGGGGGGTGATTCAGATGCAACCTGGGCCCCTCCCCGGATGAAGAACAAGAGTTACATGAAACGGATGAGAGCCCTCTTTCAGGGCGCGCCGGTGGGGGGACTGCCTGGCCGGGATGGACTTCGCCGACTGGCCTGCTGCGGGGGTTTCGGGGGGGCGGGCGATGAGGGCTCACAACGGGGTACAGTGCACGTTCTGTGGGTATTACACGGGTGGGGGCCATATCGCTCGTCACCTCAAGACCCACAGAGGATTGGAGTCCCATGAGAGGGAAATTATGAAATTATAATGTCAACCTATGGCCACTTCAGGACCGATCGGGCCTTAAAACACTGCCCCATTGATAGAGTGCCGCCGAAAGGTATTGTGGATCGGGTCACGGGAGTGAGACCGGATTGGCTCTGGGGTGGCCTGGGTAGAGATTAGGGGTCGCTCACCGCTCGCCGGTCGTGGGTTTTGGTCGGTCGCCGCGCCCTGCCTGCCCATGTTCCCGCTGCTCGCCGCTCGCCGCTCGCTGGGTGCGATTTATTATCGGCTGATTATTGTTATATTGTTCTCGCCGCTCGCTGCTAGCTGGGTGCGATCTGTTAATTATTGTTATATTATCACTGGCGAGCGCCTCGCTCCCGCTCCCGTTGCTCGCCGCTCGCCGCTCGCTGGGTGCGATTTATTGTCTGCTGATTATTGTTATATTGTTCTCGCCGCTCGCTGCTAGCTGGGTGCGATCTGTTAATTGTTGTGATGTTATCGCTGATGGGCCCCTCGCCGCTGGCGGGCGCCTCGCCGCTGGCGGGTGCCTCGCCATATATGTTAAGTACTATTATATATTTAGTGCCGCTTACAGGCGTTATGCACTATGTGTGAATTATGTGGATAGTAGTAGTTAGTAGTTAAGCTCCTATATTGTTCTTGCCGCTCGCCGCTGGCTGGGTGCTATCTGTTAACTATTGTTATATTATCACTGGCGAGCGTCTCGCCGCTGGCGAGGAGTCTCGCCACTGGCGAGTGCCTCGCCGGTGGCGGGGGTCTCGCCGCTGGCGAGCGCCTCGCCGGTGGCGGGGGTCTCGCCGCTGGCGAGCGCCTCGCCATATATGTTAAGTACTATTATATGTTAAGTGCCGCTTACTGGCGTTATGCATAATGTATTTAGTATGTGGATAGTGTAGTTTAGTATAATCTCCTATATTGTTCTCGCCGCTCGCCGCTGGCGGGGGCGATCTGTTAATTATTTTGTTATGTTATCACTGGCGAGCGCCTCGCTACTGGCTAGTAGGTACTATTGGTGGTTAGGTTGCCGCTGGCAGGTGTTGTAAGATGGTGGTGTAATTCGCCGGCGGCATTATTTGTTAATTAGTTGGTAGTTATTAAGTA